>NW_020438865.1:763607-915103 GCF_000699045.2 Agrilus planipennis | reverse complement strand
ATGCTTTATTTAAAAGCATATTTATCCAAAAATAATAAGTGAATTTACTTAACGTTCTACACACCTATAAAATTTTTGCTTTGTTTTCTATTGTTAATTTATATATATTTTTGTTTTAAGAAATTGCTAAACATTTTCGTCTATTACTGTACAGTTTCCAGCGAGAGCTCTGCTCGTTCAAGCTTGTTCCAACTATTTCTGTCTTGCTCACGCCTAGTGTGTATTCTTTCTATCTTCGCGCAAGATTTCTTCAAGGTCACAATTCTAACAAATCGAAATGAGCTGTAGTGTATTATGAAGTTTAGGTTAAAATTATGCTCTTATTAGTTGTTGTGCGAAATAATTTTGCAACAGAAAGTGAATTTAACTTGCATAAGAGCACAAATTGGAGTTACAATGTAAAATATCGGTACTTTACAATGATAGGTATATTTGTAAAATGGCTTTTAGTTAATTAGTTGTGTCCATATAAAGTAATGTTCGAAATGACATTTGCTCTTTTATAGCTTTCGGTATAAACCCTAATAATTTAATGTGTTCCCGTGTAATAAGATTTAATATTTCTCCTCTCGTGTTTTTGTACAAAACAATGTTTTAGACGGTTATTATAATTAAGGCTTCCTATAATAAAATGTTACGGATATCATCGCGCCCGTAAAGTTCGAGATTCCACAGATAACGGCGGAGATTGTATCTAATATGAATGACGCACAGCATTCCGAAACTTGTTTTACTACACATGCTTTTACCTACAAAACAGAATATCCGAGACGAGTCGCCTTTAATGAATACCTGTCTGCAAACTGACCCTGATAATTTTAATTTCCTATTCAAGAGAGGCCGATTATGACTTTTGTAGATCCACCTTCAAGATTGAATAGCACAGCATGTTGCTTTTGCAGCCAAAAGACGCTTGGTCCTTTGACGAACTGAAAACGAAACTGAAATCCATTTCTCACCGCAGTGACTGCGGCATGGTAACTTCTTGCTTCTTCTATTATCGTTTCCTATCCTCATAATATACATATTTATAACATTCCCAATAATAAAACTCTCATCATATGTATCGAGTAAGAAATAATAAACTTTGACGTTACAGTGTAATAACGTGTTAAAAAGTGCGGTAGCAAGTAAATCTTTTAAACGAAAGAAAACAACCACCGAAACCATTTTTCATTTTCTGTCAACACACTCCAGTGCTCTTGAAGTTAAGATATCTGGTTGTTTGCCAAGTGCAGTACGGATGTTAGTAATCATTAGGTTCAAAAAAACTAGCTACGCTTCCGTCTAGACAACTTTTGTTTGTAAAATAAAATTTCAAAACTAATAGAACTATTAAAATTTGTTTCAAGGCATACGACAAATTTTATAAATAGGCACAATATGGAATCGAACAACTTTGTGAAATACTTTTTATGATTACATTTAGTCTGAAACATATTGAAAATAAACACGTACTTAACTAGCACAAAAATCTTTTAATTCAAAACAAGAAGCAAGACAAATTTTGCAAACATTTTAACGCTGAAAATCATAAAAATAGTAATTTATTTTTCAACCATTTAATAAACATCTGCTAACCTACAAAAAATTTTGGTTGAATCCGTTTTCATTCGCACAATTCTTTTAACAAGGGACATTGTTATTGTTTTCATACAAATGACAGTGCATAATAATTTCATATTCCCTAATAATGACTCACTTATCATCCTACAAAAATATCCGCATGACGAAGACTTTATACCAGCACAAATAATGAATCGGTCAAAAAATATTTTTCGTCGATTTCTTGCAAAATTAGTGTTTCGGTATTAGTCAGAAAGACTAATATCTATCATGTATCACAAGCAGCAGATGCTATGTATGTTAAGTATAAAAATACATGTACACACACACGCAACTTGGACGTTCGAGTACCTTATAGCCTACTTTCTCCTGCGATGAACTGCAGTTCGTCCCACGCAGATAATACGTATATTGCAGTAACCGTCCAAACTGGATCGAAGTAAATATTAAATGATTTATATCGGCAAATGTTTATGTGATGCAGTAATCTTGAATAGCCGATATGTAACCATTTCGATGAGGCTTGTATACAAAGACAACTCTGTATCGATCATGATTTGTAGCTTTTAAAATGGTCATAAACGAATAACTAATACGAGCAGTGATTAATTTAATTTTATCTCCGAAACCAGCAACAAGTTTCATATTACAGGATACGACAGTTCCTAGTATGTAAATACATATACCATCGAAATTGGTAAAATCCTGAACTATCCTTTTGGGGTCCCGATCCGACAGGCTTTATTCTATAATCACATAGTAATAAAAATAGTAACAAAATAAATTCATAAAGGCTTTCGCGGCTAATGCTGTTCTGATTAGGGTCGGTTAAAGTTACTAGCATGAGTGGAGAGCTTTTCATCTGCGGCGCTAGATGTGGACTGTCCACAAGAACCTCCGAACCGCACACGCCCTTTAGAGCTGAATTAGAACAGCATTACTTCAGTACCAATATGACTGATAAACAGGAAATATCAACTTAATTGCATCAAACTTCCTGTACCAGAACGTCTCAAAGTCCTTTGAAAATGGAAAATGTCTTACGTCCGTTTGCCATTTGCATTTCTAGTTGAGTTAAGACCTCCAAATGGACTGAAGGAATATCTTATCATAATCATAAGGTCGTCAGTCCCAAGACTGGTTGGACACACACCTCCACTTTTCCTATCCTGAGCTAATCTTCGCATGGTACAGCACCGCGCTTCAAACATACATTTTTAATCTTTTTTGAATTTCTAAAGTTACTTCTTTTTATTGAAGGCGACTCGACCCTACGCTATCTGCTTTACATCCCTACTACTCCTTTCGTCCTGACTTTCTAGATACCTAAAATCAGCCAGTTCTTGTAATCTTCATTGTCTCCTATTTATACATTCGCTCTTTCTCCTCTTTTTCTTCCCTTACGTACCAGTATTTTTGCTTAGGAATATCTTATAGAAGGAAAATCAAAATAGCAGTCCGATCCCTTACAAAATTAAGCAGTTATTTTTGACAAAAAATGGTTTCGTTAGATAAAGATCAGACTTGTACATCGAATTGGAGGAGTAAGGAGTATGATGTGCGCTCGCGTGTGGGACGTGGCGTATGCGAAACGTATTTTGTCCCCGTGAGGCTGTAAATGTCGAATACAAAGCATAATTATAATTTCTTGAGAGTCTGCCCAGTTGACGGTGGATGAAGAAGTATTTGAGACGATACGCGAGACATTCCGATACAAAACGTTGGCAAAAAGGAACTTGAAAGTGCTTTTTATGTGGCGGAAATAACCTATTGAACATTCCCATCGATTATTAATCAATCTCGTGACAGTACGCCCTGGCGGGCTGTTAGACGTTTTGGTCCGACATTACTCATAAGGAATTTATTTCTGTTATTCATTTTCTTTGAACTGCGGGAAATGCAACGTTTTGTCGTCAGTAACGTACCTACGCCGGTGCCAGGTGGCAGGTGCCATTTCATTTACACCCTTAGGGACATTTAATATTTTGAATAATTGCCTTTCGTGCAATTGCGATTAACCAAACTTATTGTTATTGCTTCGTAACGACCATTAAAATTTATTTATATCCGACGGCATAACTCTACAGGATCGCCGTGTACGTAAAAGTCACCTGTATTCAAAACAATTTTCTTCAAAATATACAAATTACAAGAAAATATATAATTGACTTCACTTCCTAATATATTAATTTGGTGAAGAATATTTTTGAAATTAAGTTGCGAACTTCAACTACTGATGAGTCTATATGAATCTATATTCTGCTCTCTAGCGATGCAACGGAAGTGTCATAACGGAAGCAGAAGCGGAAACAGAAATAAATAGTAAAGTAATAGCGGATACGGAAGCAGAAGTGTAATGATTTTAGGTAAATCTTTAATGCAGACGTCGTGCACCCTTTTCGCAAATATTTTATTACAATTAATGTGAAATAATATGTAGAAAGACATTAAATGAATTTTTACATTAATGTTAAATCTATATATCACAAGTACCACTCTCAGAAATAATATCAAACATCGACATGAAGCCCCCCTCAATGAAGGACCCGTGTACGGGGGACAAGCTGCACCCCAGTACACGGCGGGCCCTATTACTCAAATAGCTTTTAATTTTTTATTGTATGAAAGGAAAACTAACAACAAATAATAACAAAGGTGTAATATTGTAGCTGATGCCTTTCACATCAAAACAAATACGTTTCACGATGTCAATTGTTTCAATTTCTGTTGTTTGTTAAGTTTTATTGGAAACAATCTGCAACAACTGGTTCATGCTGATTTCGTTTAAGCCTTTATTAATAACTCGTTATTGTCAGAATTGATTACGGAATTGAAAAACATTCAAAAGACTATTGGTCGGAGAGTTCAGCACGTGATTTCCACGTCATTTGAAATGTGAACAAAATTTACAGTTTCATGATGTTCGAATTAAAACGACGAACAATTCACTATCAAGCGACTTGTTAATAGTAGGTAGGTACATTATAGAGATAGTGCTCAAAAAATTAAAAAAAATACACCTCGGTATTGAGTGTATTGGTAAATTAATTTTGCCTACTATAGATAACCTTAAACTAATGAAGAAAAATTGTTGTTACTGGTGCGTAAAAACATTTATTGGTTTTCACATTCTTTATTCTCAAAGCGTCATCAATAAACCCTTTTTCTCTGAACTTATACCGAAACTAAGAGCATCCAGAAACTGTTTATTTTTATTTGGAAAATACTGAAAACTTAGATTTAGATTTTTAAGTACTTTTGGCTGAGATAGAAATTTAGATAATTCGATAATCAAAACTAACATTTAACGTCAAAAACTGTCTCTCCACAAAATGTGGACAACTTCAAAAGCCACCTTCGTACACACTATGTAGCTATAATTAAGTAAGTAGAAGTACTTTGACAATTATATAATGCACTCGAAAAAAAAAGTAGAACCTCACTATATCGTGGTGTATTTGAAAGTAAAAGTTAAAGCGTTTTATACTTTCGTGAGCGATGAGATTCCGTGGTTGCCATGAAATTTTTGTTTTATTTATGAGATATTCAAAATAATTCGTAAAGCAATAATATACACTGTTTGATGGGAGTTGTCGTTGTTTTAGTCAGGTAACTATTGTATGTAAATTCGTTCAGCTTCTGCAAACTGGTAAAGAAGGTCATGTATATATTGCCTTTCCTAACGGCCTGCCATGTTTTACGAATTTTGATAGATGTACGTGAATACCGATGTAAACTTAGCCAGAACGAGGTTATAAATAAATATTTATGTAAATACATCTTTTTACAGCAAAAAGAAAGCGAAAACGAGAAAAATGCCAAAATACCAAAACATTCCCACAGGAATAAACGACTACTTTCAACAGCTTCATGGTTTTCACATTATGGTTCTAAAACAATTTAGAACAACTTTTTGGCAGCCTCGCAAACGGCACACATGTCGAAGGGTAGGTAATAATGAAATCAATCAAATACACAATACTATAGTGATTTATTAGTAGAAAAATATTACCTACAATTATTTCGACCCACTGAGCTTTTTTCAAGAGGGTCAGATAGGAGTAACTAACTGATAAACTCGATAAAGGTCAAAGAGAGTCAGGTAGGAGTGCTTAACTGATACTATTAAGAAAGACTCAATAGGTCGAAATGAAGTTAAGAGTACCTACCTACCTGATATTCTTAAAAAAGGTTCAATAGCCTGAAACAACTGTACTTAGAGCTTTTCTATTGATGAAATGAACATTAAAAAGCTACACAATCCTTAAATATAAGTAATAATAAAAGCCTGGATATAAGTAATTTTAGTACATGACAGAACCAAATTCAGTCCCGTTAATAACATTAATTTATCTGAATATGAAGAAAATTTGCAGTCAAATTCACTCCCAAATGCAATACAAATTCACTTTTAATATGAAATATTAATCTGAAAATTCATTTTGTATGTACATTGTATGTATGTTTAATCATAGTATATTCAGTACATATAGTTACATTAGTCCGACGTATCGGTAACCTTGTAGGTCGGTTGGTCGTTGTTGCTGTTGTCACCTCTCGTAGTTTAGTGGTCAGAACATTGGTGCGTAAAGCCAAAGGTCCCGGGTTCGATTCCCGGCGGAGCTGTGACAACAGCAACCATTTTTCCCTCATTAATTTGAGGTAGCGTGTAATGGATAAAAAATTCAAAAATGAATATTTCATATTAAACTCACTTCTAAAAAATTGTCTAAATTGTATGTATGTTTAATTCACTTTTAGATTATACTACTATACAGTCACAAAAGAAAGGCGTATATAGATGACAAACTGAAAACCACAACGTGCAGGTTTAATTGAAATTTCCATTATTAGGTATAAGTATTTGTACTTTGGTCTATTTATTTAATAAGTATTACACGTATTAAAATAAATTTAAGTTGAATTTGTCAATAAATAGTTAGTTATTACACAATGAAAACGGATATGTTTGCAGTATCGAAAAAAAAAAATTGTACAAGCCATAATGTATTTTTAAGATAAGTTAAATATTGAATAGTTCAATTGCGTAGGGTATCATTGGGTGTTTACATACATATGTATATAGGTGATGTTCACCGAACCTACAATGTGCTCTGGGTGCAACAGTACACACTCGAAATGTCATGATGTAAAATATTTGTTCACAGGTAAACGTTCATCGTATTACCTGTGCTCTAGTGCTCAAGTTGTTTACTCTCCTATCCGATTTCACTGTCTCTACGACTAATGTAGTATCTATTCTATAGTTAATATACCCAAACTCCATCTATTATTTGCATAGACGCCACGTTAGGTCCTTTTCAACGTAACAACAAAAGTTGGAACGTTCAAGTATTAACAACAGCTACATGAGTAAGTAGTTCTTCCTTTTTTTCAACTGTTATGTGCATCTAGAAGAAAAATAGAACCTGTCCAGTTTTCTTGGAAACCAATATAAAAAAGTAACATGAAACCTTTTTCCGATTATTGGAATTCCAATAATTTTCACAGGAAAAACTTTAAGTAACACATTAAGAAGCAACTCTTCCTTGTTCTCCTGTGATAACATTTAGATCCTCTCAGAAACCGTACAATGTAGAGATTTGACACAATAATACATCTAATTAATCCTTACACTTTTCATTAGTTAATAATTTAGCATAATACGAACTTGTAGCTAGAACTCTAGCACAGAACAAACTAGTGCCTCTAGTTTTGGCGATATTAAAATTTGNGTAACGATTAGGATCGGGCCCCCTTACGGATCCCTGATAGGGATACCCCTGATGCTCCTGAACTGGCTAAACTACAAGGGGCAGATTGGAGTGCTTTGTAGTCTTGATTATAATATCATATAGGAGACAGATCTTCTTGTCCCACTATAATTTTGTAAATAACTCTAGCACAGAACAAACTAGTGCCTCTAGTTTTGGCGATATTAAAATTTGCACAAAAATTTTTAGAAATTTATTTTACAAACTTCTTCAATATTTCCCACCGATTACTACACAAATATTCTTTGCTGCTTCCAAATATTTTAGGGTCAGATCGTTAATTTTTTGCTTTCTACATTGGTTGACTCGTAGAAAAAGAAATTATTGCTTTTATTTGGCATTCGGATTAACGCTATATAGGTAGTAACGAATGAACCGCAAATACGAACGCAGTGTAGTAAACCCTAGTTAAGCCACGACAACGGCACCTTCACTTGGTTTACTACCCTATTGCAACTATTTCGCAATGAATTTGGTAAGATTTCGCATTGGCCATTAAAATGGATTATTCTACCAGTTATTGGCGTACGTGAATGCGGTCTACGAATACGCTACGGCTTATGGACTTTACACATTTGATTATTAATTCAAAATTCGAATTTACCCAACCAACCGCTATATAATAATAAAAGAAAAAACAAAAAACAACTTACGCCGAATGTATTCACTGTAACGCGAACATTGTCCATTAAAAACAAGTACAGTCCTACTTGTTTTATAGGCAATAAAAAGTAGAATGTACTTTAACGGATTATTACTTTTTCTTTTTTACTGATTATGTGTTAGATGCTAGACCCGGTTTGTCCAGTCTACGTACAATATTGTACATACATGTGGTTAAACTACTGACTCAGTTTTAAAATTTTGCGTGAGAAAAACCACACTCAACCGTCAACCGTTGAAACAAAAAACTAAATCTAAACAGCGATCATTTATTTACACCTATATATAGGGTTGTTCGGAAAGTCATTTCGTTTTTTTTTGTGGAAATGAAAGACAGTTTTAGCGTAATAAACAAATACTTTATTAAATTATATATTGACCGTTCTGGTCCAACACCTTTTGCCATCTTTCTGGTAGTAGCATAATTCCACGCTCATAAAATTTTTGGTCTTTGCTGGCAAAAAACTGATCGAGAAGGTTTTTGACCTCCTTATTTGAGGTGAAGGTTTTACCGTCTAAAAAATTTTGGAGTGACCAGAACAAATAATAATCCGATGGTGCCAGGTCTGGAGAATATGGTGGGTGTAGCATTGTATCCCATTCAAGCTGTAAAAGCTTTTGGCGAGTGACCAAACTTGTGTGAGGTCTCGCGTTCTCTTGGTGAAACACTACACCTTTCCTGTTGATTAGTTTTGACCTTTTATGTTGAAGTGCATCATTCAGTTTGTCCAGCTGATGACAGTAGACTTCCGAATTAATCATTGTGTTATCCGGTAAAAGCTCAAAAAAACGATTCCTTTAAAATCCCACCAAACAGACAGCATCACCTTTTTTTGGTGAATATTGGCTTTGGAAATGGTTTCAGCCGGTTCATCTTTTTTGCTCCATGACCTCTTGCGTTTGACGTTGTTGTACACAACCCATTTTTCGTCCCCAGTGATGATGCGCTTCAAAAACGGATCATTTTCGTGACGTTTGAGAAGCGAATCGCAGACGTCAATGCGGCGACACAGATTTCTCATTGTGAGAACATGAGGAACCCATACATCGAGCTTCGACGATAATCCCAGGCCTTTCAACTGCTCATAAACTGTTGAATTTGATAAATTCAATCCGATCTTACGTGTTGTTATTCGCCGGTTCACATCAACTAATGCCTTTATCGCGTCTTTATCAGCTTCAACCGGCCTTCCCGAACGTGGTGCATCTTCGACATCAAAATTGCCGGATCGAAATTTAGCGAACCAGTTCTGGCACTGGCGTACTGTCAACACACCTTCTCCATACACATCAGTCAATTTCTTTCTGGCTTGAACAGCATTTTTACCCTTTCTGTAGTAAAACAGTAAGATATGTCGAAAATGCTGCTTATCGCTCTCCATATTTAAAAGGGCACCAACCAAAAACAACTGCGTAGAATTAATTGGAATTTTTCACACATAAGCCTTGCTATATGAGCTCTCAAAGCATATAAAGATTATACGGCTTAAATGTGAAGTTGGGTGCAAAAGAATACAATTAAATCCTCTGTTGGGAAAAAACGAAATGACTTTCCGAACAACCCAATATAATGCTCTCAAAACTAATATTTCAAAGAAGGTGCGTTGATATTACGTAGATATACTTTTTTCTTGGTATTAGTCATTATTTGGCATAGTTTACATGGCGCGGCATTAGTTAAAAGTCATCACATTCAAGAAACACAAGACCAATTTGCCAATCTTATAGAAAGTTCGTTTACCTACGTTTTATTTTTAATATCCGCCGCTTATAACGAAACTGTATTAACAACTACAAACAACAACAACAACAACTACGAACCAAAAAAGACCGGTTTAGTAATAATTCTCAAGTCATTTATTTGATGGCATGCCACCACAAAAGAACTCATCGTTCTCTTTCGACACAAACTGTTCAAGTCATTATGGCATTTGAAATATTAAAATCTTTTCAAATATTTGAATGCCAAAACGCTTCATCACCTCACCAGCTGATTCGATACGCTTACTAAAACTTAATTGTCTTTCCCGAACAGAAAACGGGTGATAGGGCTCTGATCCCAATCGAATCGGTCATCCCAGTTGCCCTATTAAGGCACAAGAAGTAAAACTTGACCAGAAACGGATGAAGTATGTAACGATTAGGATCGGGCCCCCTTACGGATCCCTGATAGGGATACCCCTGATGCTCCTGAACTGGCTAAACTACAAGGGGCAGATTGGAGTGCTTTGTAGTCTTGATTATAATATCATATAGGAGACAGATCTTCTTGTCCCACTATAATTTTGTAAATCTAATCTGTGTGAGTCATTTCTTGAAGAATTATACCTATGCGAAAATTTGTCAGCGGGTCTAAGGGTTATTCATTGGGAATCCCTAATACTGAATTATTATTTTCCCGTGGAAGTTTCTATTGTCACACGGTAATTTTTGGTATCTCAGCTCTGTGTGTCAGCGGGTCTAGGGGTTATTCATGGGGTGTTAAAGTCCTTAATTCCGTTCAATATTGAATTATTATTTTCCAGTGGAAGTTTTTCTTGTCCCACAGTAATTTTTGTTATCTATATATGCGATAATTTGTCAGTGGGTCTAAGGGTTATTCATGGGGTGCTCAGGTCCTTAGTTTTGCCTAATATTGAATTATTATTTTCCAGTGTTTGGGATTGTTGAGGTTAAAGTTCAATACGACGTAATAATAAATAATTTGTTTTAAGCGTCGTTAAAAGTGTATGGTTGTTACTATATTAGGCATAACAAGTCCCTTCACAAACTGGTCTGTTATTCAAGCATTTGACTATGCAAATATGAAAACGGGCCACCAGAAGACTTACAACACACTCTAGTACTCGTATACTAGCTTCGGTTCACACCCTTACAAAGATTCTGAGGCCCCTATTAATGAGAAAAGCAATGTGTAAAGACAGTGCAAGACTTAAGTAAAAGAAATAAAAACCATCCTACAGAGGTAATTGTGTTTAGCTGGTAAAGTTCAAGCAATTTTATGTATTTAGCTTTATAATTAACTTTATTTGGCGTTAATAATTCAAATGACAAGAGTTTGGAATCACCTGTCTTACCAAAACCTTCCTAATTAACATCAAACAAAAGTGACGAAGTTCTACAGAGGTATGTAAACAGTTGGTTCTTTGAATTAGGCAGATGGATAACTTTTAACTTCATACCTAATACTACCGACAAGAAGAAACAGTTGCAATACACAACTTTTTTATCCAATGAAATCAGTATCACTTGATGTTAAGAATTTTCTAATATATCTAACTGCATACATTTATTTAAACAAGAAAACAGGTATCGTTTTCGTATCAATCAGAATCGCGAATTTTGTGTTTTTTCAAAAATTATCTGTCAATGAACATTTATTTTGCCCCCTTCAAAGTAATCTCCACCAGATATTATACACTTGTGCCAACGTTTTTTCCTATTCTCGAAGAACTTCAAAATATCATTTTTTGTAATCTTGTCTAGCTCCTCCTTCGATGCCGTCTTTATCTCCTCAATCGTAGACTAGCATCGTCCTTTCATGGGCCTCTTCAGTTTCGGGAAGAAGAAAAAGTTACAGGGGGGCCGATCTGGGGAATACGGTGGCTGCGGCTCTATTAGTGTGTTGTTTTTGGTCAAAAATTCGCGCACAAGCAACGATGTGTGAGCAGGGACGTTATCGTGGTGCAAAAGCCAATTTTTGTTCTTCTACAAATCCGAATGCTTCGGGTGCATTGCTCCGCGTAAATTGCGCATAACCTACAGGTAATATTCCTTAATGACAGTTCTACCCTGTCAATAGAACTCATAATGCACCATGCTTCTACAATCGAAGAAAACTGTAAGCAAAACCTTCATACTCGACCTAACTTGGAGCGTCTTTTTCAGTCTTGGCTCGTACGCCAGCTTCCATTGGGATGATTGAACTTTGATTTCCACGTCATAACCATAAAACCATAATTAGTCACGAGTTATAACCCTCTGGAGCAAATTTGGTCAAAGGAAGATTCACCATATGCCACAGTCAACATTAGGAATGCGTCCGTGCACTTAATTTTGTTTTTCATACAAAATTTGATACAGATTCTTTGATCCATTTTTTGGAATAGGCAAAAATTGAAGACGAGCCAAAAGACGTGCAAGCAAAGCAGCTAATTATTTATCTGCGAATGTTCTCATTATCAGTAACCGAAAGGATCGGGCTGCTGAAATGCCATTATCGGTCAATTCTAAGTTCAAAACAGACTTACTATTTTTTATAAAATTCAGGAACTCAAAAATAGGGTTGTAGTCTTCCCGAGATCCACTAAAAGTTGAATAATACATAATACTGATGTTCTATCAAGTATCGAAACTATTCGATCATCAAAAGAATTTTTAGTAGGTAGTTATCACAAACGAAGTAAAAATTTCGACTGAAATCTTTTAACTGCGTGGGCGAACTAACTTCTCATTTCATTCAGATAAACTACATAAAAAACATAAACGTCCTCACCCGAGACACGACTGCATAAATGACATTGTAATAATGTATAATCTTCTTTTTAAACGACAAGAAGTTTTAGCAGAAACTGGAAAAGCTAGTAGGCAATATGTAAATAAAGGCAAAATCGGAAAGAATGCTTTTAAAATATACTTTTTTTATCTTAGCTCGTATAACTTTTCCGTTATAGGTATCACTGAAAACCGCATACACACCTCGAATCGCTGCCGAAATTTACAACATAATATGCATAAATAATATATCATGTTTACTACATCAAAACAGTAAAATTGAACCTAAGATAACACAAAATGATTTATGCATACTCCCACTTAAAGAATTCCCTTCAGCATTACACAATAATATATTGTATAAAAGATACTAAAATATTTACGTTAGCAATCCACTTTTTCTATTTTAAAAGCAAGATGACACTTTGTTGAGGTTTAACTTTTTTATTAGAAAAAATACTTACGGACTAGGATTAAAGATAACATGTACGTGCATTTTACAAAACGATAATTAATTAGGGTAAACTTAATAATGTAACATTGTTCATGTTTTCACGATAGACTATCAAATTTTGACTCGAAACGACAACAATATACAAGAAAAATGAAGTGTACTATTTTAATTAACAATAAGTATCTACTTATGTATGTGGTAATTTGTTTTTCGTTTTAATTAATATTAAAAAGTTATATTTATCCTTAAATAAATAAAAGTAAAACTAAAATACTGGTATGCAAGGGAAGAAAAAGTAGGGAAAGAGCGAATATAAAGATAGGAGACGAAAAATTAGAAGAAGTGGCTGATTTTAGATACCTAGGAAGTCAGATAAGTGAGGATGGAAGGAGTAGTAGGGATATAAAGCAGAGGATAGCGCAGGGTCGAGTCGCCTTTAATAAAAAGAAGTCACTTCTATGCTCGCGAACGGTTAATTTAGAAATTCGAAAAAGGTTGTTAAAGGTGTATGTTTGGAGCACGGCGTTGTACGGGTGTGAAACATGGACAGTGGGAGCGGCGGAAAAGAAAAGGTTAGAAGCGTTCGAAATGTGGTGTTATAGGCGGATGATGAGGATATCGTGGGTAGAAAAGGTTAGAAATGAAGAGGTATTGGAAAGAATAGGAGAACAGAGGACTCTATGGAAGACAATAAAAAATAGGCGAGATAGGTTGGTAGGACACCTTCTGAGGCATGAAGGTCTAGTCAGAGACATATTAGAGGCAGGAACAGGAGTTAGGAGGGGTAGAGGTAGACGTAGATTAGATTACTGTTCGCAAATAGTTAAGATTGTGGGCTGTTCTAGTTTTAGGGAAATGCGAAGTTTAGCTCAGGATAGGAAAGAGTGGAGGATACGTTTCCAACCAGTCTTAGAACTGATGACCTTAACTTATGATGATATTTATCCTATACATACAGTATATTAATTTATTGTGAGTAAGTATCCTTTTTGCGTATGATTTATACAAATTATTGCCCAACCGTTGAGCTTTCCCGATTAAAGCTTAGCCTTATTCTTCACGCCCAGAAATATTCATCGGTATTTCTAAATTCCCCTCACCCACAAGACCATAAGTGTACTAATAACCGCAAACGTAAAGGTGAGTAATAACCATAAGAATAAATGAGTAATGCAATAATTACCATCCTCGAATGTATCAATACCATCATGGTACAAGTAAGCATTTACTTAACACACAAACGCGTACCCACATACATGAATGTGCCGGCAATAATTAAGATTCGAAGGTCGAAAATATACCATTAGTAACATACCAAGAACAACAGTGGTGAGTGGTGCCATCACAATCAGCCATCATGGAACTAAGCATTTTCTCATAATGACTAATCAGTCGGCTATGTTCATTAAGTAAAATTAAATAGTACTTAGTCTAATTAATCATCTTGCCCAACCCCGGGAATAAAATAAATAAATAAAGAATTCCAAGATAATGACCAACTTTTCTATTCGTTATAGAAAGTTCAAATTGTAAATAGAATGTCTTTTTTCTTATTCCAAATGGGAAATCTTTAGAAACATACTTACTAAAAACACAATTGGATATATTTTTTCTCATATGGTTTCAGTATGGTGGCGTTATTAAAAATAAAAGTTGTTGTAATGATAAAAGTAAATAATTGATTACTTCCGTTTCCCTAATGCGAATGTCGACTAGATTCGGTTTATGCGTTACGTGATGATGTAAGAAAACAAAGTTAGAAACATCTCGTTGGAGGTCCAAACAGTTGTTAAGACGGTTCTACACATGCAAACGGCTTAGAAAAATATACGACTACTTTTTAATAGTCCTGCGTTTGTCACACTAGCTATTTCGGTGAAGATTTATTATTTTTAAAACCCTAAACGTGCTTAAATGAAAAAAATGTGGTAGATAGTTTACACACACAGCCGTTTCAAATCCAATAAAATCTAATTTAAGATGTCATTCTTTCCCTTGAAACAATACACCAAATAACAGTTTAAAAACTGTTCAGAAAACAAACCATTCGTTTAGATTTTTATTTACACTCAAATCATCAACCAATGATACATATCTACCTATCTTCATTTTGCAAAAATCAACCCCTTATTGATAAGATGCTAATCAGAAAATTTAAGTGACATTTACCATTTGCATTGCAGTGCTATGTATATTGGTCAGAGTAGCAGAACTATTAATAAATATATTAAGGAACATTTAAAATCGGTTTGTACAAAAAGTGGATACCTACTTAACTGTCACTAGCTAAGTAGTAATAACATTAAAATTTTACGTAATAGTAATTCCGAAAGTGTAGAGATTAAAAAAGCACTTAATTCAAACTATTATTTAGAGATTAATCAATTAGAATTAAATGGTTGTGATTCACCATTAGTACTATATGATTTGTAGCAAGATACATGCATTGCCTATATGATAACGGTCTCCGTTAAAATAAAAAATTAAAACAGTGTGTTTTATTTCTTGTTCGCATAATTAACGCCCTTTGAAGTATAAGTATACTATTTTTGAATACCAAGTAACCAATAGATCAATATGTTTCATTGCGTGACAAACGCGTGAACGATTTTCGTTTGTAGGTAAAGAATCTTAAAAACAAAACACGGTGAAAAAATTAACTGTTATTCTTAATTCACACACAATCCGCTCGGCTAAGTGGTTTTCGTGTGGAAGACAATAAATATGTAATGTTGTTCGCGAGTGAGTTAATTAATACATGCCATCTAAGTGGGCTAGCGTGTCGGCTCTGATATAGGTTATTAGACGAGCCAAAGAACATACGTATAATAAAAACAGTGTACGCCGACAACAACGTATATAAATGCTTACCTACACTTAGAATTATCTATGGTCTTATACGCGCTAACTGACGCCGAAAGCATTACTTTGCCTTATTTTACGATAGACATAAAAACGCACACAATTTTAAAACTTTTTTCTCTCTATACCCAGGTATGGGGCACTACTACACGCTTTCAAAAAGAAAAGTTAGAGCTATTGTTTACAGTTACCCTAGTTAGCTTTTTAACTACATCTACCAATAACGAAATTCTAAACAGCATAGGTAAAGATTCACTGCAGTGATTTTGTACCCTCTCATAAGCACAGATCAGTCTCACTACGACATTTTTTTGTTCTCGAATATTCACAGAAAGCAATTAAACTTTATACATTCATTTTTTTTATATTTGTCTTAGGAAAGTTCGTAAATGAGAATTTGTTTATTTTTGCGAAATTAGTGGAAAAACTATAAAGAAAGAAAACAATAAGTCGAAACAGACTTATTGTCTTGAATTGTGAATATATTTTCGTGATTTTTATTTAGCCAATTGGTACTTGAAATTTTCAACTTTCGAAAAGAAAATTTAAAAAATTTTGTTTTTAGTAATTTGGACGAAATGAGGCAGTATCAAGAAGGAGAAGAAGCAGAGTGCTCTTTTTAGGATTTCGGTTTCTTTTTTGAGATATCTATCTACTACTTATATATAAAAAAATAAAGCAGAGAGTAGAAGCCAGTTCCGACGAAAAATTAAATACGAGCCAAATTCTTTATTCAGTTTTGTTTTTATCAATGCTTTTTGTTCGTAATTTTAATCGTTACACATCACTATAGTATTTGACAGCGATCATTAATTAGTCAATATGCAGTTAACAAGAGACCGATAGAAATGACGTTCACTTCGATAGAATTTCAGAACTGAAGTAAATTTGCAATTTGAGAGAACGTATTGAGATGACCAAGACAGTGGTTTCTAGTGTATATGTGCGCGCGTGTGTGTGATGCATGGCAGGTGTATGCGGTTGACATCTACTAGATAATTACCTAGCAATCGAATCGGGTGGATTAACTGCCCTACATCAAGTGGCCAGAGTAGTATTGACATCAAAAATTGGATTAAATCTGCATGTGCCAATACAAGGAAGCATTACGTGTTAATTAAAATAAAAAATTAATAATATACTTCCAAGAACTCACCATTAATAGTTTAAATTTGAGATTTCAACTTTATTTTGATAGCTACGTGTATTTCTATGTACAATGATAAGCCCCAAAATGTTTAACAAGAACATTAAAATGGATACTTTGGATTCTAAAATTATTTATTGGTCTTAACTAAAAATTTGGAATTAATTACAAATTTATTTGAAAAGCCACGAAATTATAATTTTGTTATGCCTCACAGAAACTGAAGGTCGCTTAAAATTATTATATTTAACAGTATAAGGTGGTAATGACGAAACAGAAGGTGCATCTGGGTGCGAAATGTAGACGATGGGCGCAGTAGCAAAGAAAAGATTAGATGCATTCTAAATATATTGTTAAAGGTGAATGGTGAGGATACCGTGGACAAAAAGGGTTAAAAATGAGGAGATATTAGAAAGAACAGAGGTCGTTTTTACGTTAGTTTCATTATAAGTCATTAAGAAAAGTAACTATTTAATATTGCAGGCTTTAAAACGAACACCTTGAACTTTAAATTATTTCAGCATGAAATACTAAAAAGTCAGAAAATATGACAAAAGGTTTAAACTGGGAGATGTGAAATAAAAGAAATCAAATAAATATTCGATAATTGTTTTATTTATTATCCATTAGCAGAAAGTAATGGGTAATACTATTAGTTTCTTGAACGATTCGCTCATTGTGAATGGGGATTTAGAGTTTAAGCAGCGTTGGGATTTTATAATAATAATAATAATCTTCTTTAAGTGTGCACCATTTGTGAGTGGCTTAAAAAAGCAAAAGACATAAATTGCCTGAAGTCAAAGGAAAGATATTCGAAATTTGAATATGTAATCTTGAGTCGTGTAGTCCACGGCGTACAAGAAGCGTTCGTGGACTTCGGGACGATTCATAAATTCATATTACAGTGAATTATGAGGAAGTAATATACAACGAAACGGTGTGATCGAAGTATCATTGTGAATACGTTGTTGTGCTTTGGCTATCTTTACTGGATACTTCGATTATTAACAACTGTTCATAATTCCCGTTTAAATTACTTTGCTAAACAAGAAATATGATGAATGGTGCCATCAATGTGTACGTATACTATAATACCACCACATTAACTCGGCACAACCTATTACTAAAAAATTTACAAATCATCCTCTTATACCTACAACGCCGTAATAAATTATGCAGACTGCTTCACACGAAAATTTATCAATTAATTCTTTTGTGTTTTACCGAAAACGGTAAACAGCCCAGCATTCATTCGTTTTTAAGAAGAGGGGGGGGGGACTTAGGGGCCGATATACCCTCAAACCTCGCAGGTATTTCATAAGGTTTTTTAAATTAAAAAAAAATGATGTAATAATGATAATTCAGCACCGTATCTTTAAATTAAATTAATATTAACGATATGATTCTAATAAAAAATCCAAAATTTCGATATCTTTCAAAGGATAGATACCTACTTCACTCTACTATATTTGAGACCTGAGTCTCGGAGAGGGGGTATTCTCCAGATTTTAGACCTTTAGAGTCTTGGGGGGGACGAAGTTATCTCCTAATTTTAGATCTGGGTTTCGCTTCATTTGACACCGACGCTGCATCCATTGGACTGATTCAGTTTGCTTATAGATTTTATTATTTTATCAATTTTCTAACAGTTTGTGTTTTACCGATAACAGTAAACAGTCCAGCATCCGTTCGGTTTTAAGAAGGGGGAGACTTAGGGGCGGATATACCCCACAGCCTGGCAGGTAAACCTCCTTTTCATAAGGTTCTTTAATTAAAAAAAATTGAAATAATAATGAAAATTCAGCACCGTATCTTTAAATTAAATTAATATTAATGATATGATTCTAATAAAAAATCCAAAATTTCGATATCTTTCAAAGGATAGATACCTACTTCACTCTACTATATTTGAGACCTGAGTCTCGGAGAGGGGGTATTCTCCAGATTTTAGACCTTTAGAGTCTTGGGGGGGACGAAGTTATCTCCTAATTTTAGATCTGGGTTTCGCTTCATTTGACACCGACGCTGCATCCATTGGACTGATTCAGTTTGCTTATAGATTTTATTATTTTATCAATTTTCTAACAGTTTGTGTTTTACCGATAACAGTAAACAGTCCAGCATCCGTTCGGTTTTAAGAAGGGGGAGACTTAGGGGCGGATATACCCCACAGCCTGGCAGGTAAACCTCCTTTTCATAAGGTTCTTTAATTAAAAAAAATTGAAATAATAATGAAAATTCAGCACCGTATCTTTAAATTAAATTAATATTAATGATATGATTCTAATAAAAAATCCAAAATTTCGATATCTTTCAAAGGATAGATACCTACTTCACTCTACTATATTTGAGACCTGAGTCTCGGAGAGGGGGTATTCTCCAGATTTTAGACCTTTAGAGTCTTGGGGGGGACGAAGTTATCTCCTAATTTTAGATCTGGGTTTCGCTTCATTTGACACCGACGCTGCATCCATTGGACTGATTCAGTTTGCTTATAGATTTTATTATTTTATCAATTTTCTAACAGTTTGTGTTTTACCGATAACAGTAAACAGTCCAGCATCCGTTCGGTTTTAAGAAGGGGGAGACTTAGGGGCGGATATACCCCACAGCCTGGCAGGTAAACCTCCTTTTCATAAGGTTCTTTAATTAAAAAAAATTGAAATAATAATGAAAATTCAGCACCGTATCTTTAAATTAAATTAATATTAATGATATGATTCTAATAAAAAATCCAAAATTTCGATATCTTTCAAAGGATAGATACCTACTTCACTCTACTATATTTGAGACCTGAGTCTCGGAGAGGGGGTATTCTCCAGATTTTAGACCTTTAGAGTCTTGGGGGGGACGAAGTTATCTCCTAATTTTAGATCTGGGTTTCGCTTCATTTGACACCGACGCTGCATCCATTGGACTGATTCAGTTTGCTTATAGATTTTATTATTTTATCAATTTTCTAACAGTTTGTGTTTTACCGATAACAGTAAACAGTCCAGCATCCGTTCGGTTTTAAGAAGGGGGAGACTTAGGGGCGGATATACCCCACAGCCTGGCAGGTAAACCTCCTTTTCATAAGGTTCTTTAATTAAAAAAAATTGAAATAATAATGAAAATTCAGCACCGTATCTTTAAATTAAATTAATATTAATGATATGATTCTAATAAAAAATCCAAAATTTCGATATCTTTCAAAGGATAGATACCTACTTCACTCTACTATATTTGAGACCTGAGTCTCGGAGAGGGGGTATTCTCCAGATTTTAGACCTTTAGAGTCTTGGGGGGGACGAAGTTATCTCCTAATTTTAGATCTGGGTTTCGCTTCATTTGACACCGACGCTGCATCCATTGGACTGATTCAGTTTGCTTATAGATTTTATTATTTTATCAATTTTCTAACAGTTTGTGTTTTACCGATAACAGTAAACAGTCCAGCATCCGTTCGGTTTTAAGAAGGGGGAGACTTAGGGGCGGATATACCCCACAGCCTGGCAGGTAAACCTCCTTTTCATAAGGTTCTTTAATTAAAAAAAATTGAAATAATAATGAAAATTCAGCACCGTATCTTTAAATTAAATTAATATTAATGATATGATTCTAATAAAAAATCCAAAATTTCGATATCTTTCAAAGGATAGATACCTACTTCACTCTACTATATTTGAGACCTGAGTCTCGGAGAGGGGGTATTCTCCAGATTTTAGACCTTTAGAGTCTTGGGGGGGACGAAGTTATCTCCTAATTTTAGATCTGGGTTTCGCTTCATTTGACACCGACGCTGCATCCATTGGACTGATTCAGTTTGCTTATAGATTTTATTATTTTATCAATTTTCTAACAGTTTGTGTTTTACCGATAACAGTAAACAGTCCAGCATCCGTTCGGTTTTAAGAAGGGGGAGACTTAGGGGCGGATATACCCCACAGCCTGGCAGGTAAACCTCCTTTTCATAAGGTTCTTTAATTAAAAAAAATTGAAATAATAATGAAAATTCAGCACCGTATCTTTAAATTAAATTAATATTAATGATATGATTCTAATAAAAAATCCAAAATTTCGATATCTTTCAAAGGATAGATACCTACTTCACTCTACTATATTTGAGACCTGAGTCTCGGAGAGAGGGTATTCTTCAGATTTTAGACCTTTAGAGTCTTGGGGGGACGGAGCTATCTCCAAATTTTAGATCTGGGTTTCGCTTCATCTGACACCGACGTTGCATCCATTGGACTGATTCAGTTTTCTTATAGATTTTGTTATTTTATCAATTTTCTAACAATTTATACTTGATAACATTAGAAAAAAAACAATCTAATTCATGTAATTTATAAGGGCAAATACCTAATCTCAATCAGCGCTGTATTTGCATTTTTGTTGAATAGGGTCTTTTTTCCTTAGACTTAATATTCAATAGTAGTTATCATAGTGGATTCACCACGACTCAAAGAGGGTAATCTATATTCATCATCAACGTAGGGGTGCTCTATACCACCATTCTTTCTTCACTTGATAGCCATAAAACAAACATGATATTAGATTCAACTGCATATGCAGCCTACAGGCTTCGTCAGCATTTTCTCTGATAACAGCCGTCTTTCTATCACTGGCAGCTCATATTACATAAATACTTATGTAATAACACAGGCGAGAAATACTTATTGCCTTCAAAAACAGTTATAAAATGTGTTTTAATTTAATTTAATTAACGCCTAGACTAAACCCTTGGACCTAGACAAATGATAATTTGCACAGATATACAAGGAATAAGGAAGGATATTTTGGAAGTCAATCCTTAAAGGGTAAAAAGAGATGGCAAAGTAGGTAACAGAATTGTAATTGAAATCTTGTGTCAAGTTCCTAAGCTACGAGGGTGGATTGATAAGTTTCCGGCCTGACCAAGAAAAACAAGGTTTTTAAAAATTTTTTTTTTTATTTCTCAACATAATCTCCTCCAAAGGNAAACCTAAAGGTAGGCCTAGTGGCGTCATCTCTTGGTTAGGCCGGAAACTTATCAATCCACCCTCGTATTTGAACGGTCTCCACTGGTAACATGAAGGGTGTATTATAAATTTATATCTGTTTGGCTATCGTTGTATTATTATGCAATTATGCGTAAACAAAACGGTCCAAAAAAGAAGCCTACAAAGCTGCGTGGGTAGTGTAAAGTAATAGCAGAATTACTCGACAAAAAAAATTGTAACACCAAATTAATTGGTAATGCTGTACATATTAAAGCTCTCAGGTAATCAGTTTTGATAATATGGCAACAAGTTCGAACTGAATTAATTATTCTTTAAGCATTCATATGCTAATGTAACGATAGGTAATATGTTACCAACAATTTTTCACTTTAAGACAACGACCACATACGTAATTAATTAAAAGTGCAACGTTATAATAACGATTTTATGCACGACAATATACACATTAAAAACATTTTTAAATTATCCTCAACACTAAAAAGTAATGTAACTGCAATTATCTGAAATTATTTATCTTCCATTTTTTACATTTAAACGGTAGTTTTCGAATTATATAGGGTTGTTCGGAAAGTCATTTCGTTTTTTCCCGACAGAGGATTTAATTGTATTCTTTTGCACCCAACTTCACATTTAAGCCGTATAATTTTTATATGCTTTGAGAGCTCATATAGCAAGGCTTGTGTGTGAAAAATTCCAATTAATTCTACGCAGTAGTTTTTGGTTGGTGCCCTTTTAAATATGGAGAGCGATAAGCAGCATTTTCGACATATCTTACTGTTTTACTACAGAAAGGGTAAAAATGCTGTTCAAGCCAGAAAGAAATTGACTGATGTGTATGGAGAAGGTGTGTTGACAGTACGCCAGTGCCAGAACTGGTTCGCTAAATTTCGATCCGGCAATTTTGATGTCGAAGATGCACCACGTTCGGGAAGGCCGGTTGAAGCTGATAAAGACGCGATAAAGGCATTAGTTGATGTGAACCGGCGAATAACAACACGTGAGATCGGATTGAGGTTAAATTTATCAAATTCAACAGTTTATGACCACTTGAAAGGCCTGGGATTATCCTCGAAGCTCGATGTATGGGTTCCCCATGTTCTCACAGAGAGAAATCTGTGTCGCCGCATTGACGTCTGCGATTCGCTTCTCAAACGTCACGAAAATGATCCGTTTTTGAAGCGCATCATCACTGGGGACGAAAAATGGGTTGTATACAACAACGTCAAACGCAAGAGGTCATGGAGCAAAAAAGATGAACCGGCTCAAACCATTTCCAAAGCCGATATTCACCAAAAAAAGGTGATGCTGTCTGTTTGGTGGGATTTTAAAGGAATCGTTTTTTTTGAGCTTTTACCGGATAACACAACGATTAATTCGGAAGTCTACTGTCATCAGCTGGACAAACTGAATGATGCACTTCAACAGAAAAGGTCAGAACTAATCAACAGGAAAGGTGTAGTGTTTCACCAAGACAACGCGAGACCTCACACAAGTTTGGTCACTCGCCAAAAGCTTTTACAGCTTGAATGGGATACAATGCTACACCCACCATATTCTCCAGACCTGGCACCATCGGATTATTATTTGTTCCGGTCACTCCAAAATTTTTTAGACGGTAAAACCTTCACCTCAAATGAGGAGGTCAAAAACCTCCTCGATCAGTTTTTTGCCAGCAAAGACCAAAAATTTTATGAGCGTGGAATTATGCTACTACCAGAAAGATGGCAAAAGGTGTTGGACCAGAACGGTCAATATATAATTTAATAAAGTATTTGTTTATTATACGAAAACTGTCTTTCATTTCCACAAAAAAAAACGAAATGACTTTCCGAACAACCCTATATTTGGAGATAACTATTCTAAAACGTATCTACTTAAAAACTACAAAAAGCGGTATAGATATTTTTGTCTGGCCACATGAAATTATTATTCAATAAATGTCAACCAAAAAAGTTTTCACTGGCAAATGAAACATTCTAATAATTGCAGTCCAAGTTAATATGTACCTACATTCTTTTTTGAGAAATAAAAACATGTTATGTTTCTCACAATATGTAATTTACACTTTAGAGGGTAATTTAAATATTACATGTAAACTTCTTCAACCGCAAAGTTACATTTTTACGAAGTTTGTAATGTAGAATTTTCTTCTAATTCTAAAAATAACTGTAATAACATACAACACTTTTTTACTTATGTACATACATATGTTAGAGTAAAGAAAGCTTTACATTATTAAAAGGTTCCCACCATGTACCGACTAGTATTTGCCCGACTTCCTTGAATGAAATTCGATAGAAGAAGCAATTCCAGAAACAACTGAAGCAGCAATCCCATGTTTAAATAATAATAATAATTGTACTACGACAATTACCCTTCCATGTAAAACAACCTTTAAAGAACTATAATGATATGTCGCATGTTCTTTACAAAAGTATCAAAACTCTTTGTTTACGTGCCTCACTAGAATTACTTCCATGAATAACTACCTCGTTGGCAGTCTCGGCAATTTCTTACAAATTGCCCATGTTTGCATGCTTGCTTATACGCTATACACAAGAATGTTGACCAAAACTTCGTCATAAGTCATATTCAACCAACCTATACCACCATATTTTCAGTATTACACTTTTTACGATAACATAAAACAACACTGCAACCGGGTGAAGTCCAAATTGGAAAACGAAGTCCATAATAAATTTATTAGACATATCGTGAATTAGTACTATTTTCTGTACCACCTCATGTTCAATATCACACTTTTTACGGCTCTTTTCTACACAAATCAATAACAACATTGTATCTAACATCTCCCTAATATTAAAATTAATGAATGAAGTCAAATTGGGAAGGCGAACTGTGTAATATACTGGAAAAAGGCTACTTTACAACGACATGAATAATATATTACGCTTTTTACGACCCTTGCATAAACAAATCCAGAACAAACTTGGATTTCAGTTATTCCTACTGAATTTAAAGGTAGAATAAAGTCAAATTGGGAAGGCGAAGTCGTCAATAAAATTACTGGAAAAGGGCCATTATACAACCACATGATCAATATTACACTTTTAACGGCTATTTCATAAGCAAATCTTAAACAGCTTTGGATCTCAGTTCCTTCTAATGTTCAACCTACTGAATTTAATGGGAGAATGAAGTCCAATTGGCAAGACTATGTCGATAACAGAATTACAGGCTATTATACAAGCTCATGATTAATATTACACATTACATACGATCCTTATTAAACAAATCTTGAGCAAAATTGGATCTTGGTTCTACCTAGTGTTGAATCTACTGAGTTTAAAGGCAGCAATAAGGTCAAATTGGGAAGGCGAAGTCAGTAATAAAATTATAGGACTTAAAAAGAACTATAATAGCACTGCGCGTTCCTCCCTAGTAATCAAAATAGTAAATTCAGAGGTATGCTGGAGTAAAATTGGAAATGATAGATGTGACATTTTCTATTAACTATATCACTCTGTTTCAGTTCAATAATTTATTGTGAACTCCGCCTTCCTGAATTGGCCCAACTATAGAAACTTCTGGGACTAAAGCAGACAAATTTAGAACTCTGACATCTATAAGCCAGTATATTGGAATAAAATAAAGAAATCAGAGCAAAAAGAAATCTGGTGTGCTTAAAATAGATACAGCGCGTTTTCCAATATTTCCAGGGGTTCATACCAAGTCCGGTAAATTAATTTTCATCCGACACTAGGTTAAAACAAATTAAAGATTACGACTGAATTGACATATGTATATGTTGTGAAGCGACATTTGTTGGGGATTTATGTCAATATAATGAAGTTATAAAGTAGATAACAATAACGAATTCTACCAATATAAATTGGGATCCGTGTTTTACCATATAAGGAGAATTGTTAGGCAAGTAAGCCAAGATGCTTCGAAACAATGGCTGCAGCGTGACAGTGTATTGCAATTTAACTATGTTCAAATATCCACTAACAGTTTCTTAGCCGTATATAACTACTATTTTTAAAATAACCACGTACTTGGGCAACTGAAACTTACACAGAACGGATTTTATTTTAAGAGAATGGCAAAACTAAAATTTTTCGACCGGATAAAGAAATGGAATGAGAAATATCCGAGGTAAAGCAATTCAAAAATCGGTGACTTAGAGATTTCAAGTGGGTCACTCGTGAGGAATAAAATAAGGTTATCTCATCTACTAATAAAGCCGGACAGTCAGTTGAAGCCACGAACGCTTTACATCTTAACGCTTCAATTAAAATACACGAGAGATAGACGTTCACTCTCGGCGTTTCATATTTAGATGACAACCGGAATGCTTGGCCGTCATTTTATTGGTGCTTTGACTTTTTAAACAAGGTTAAAGGTCAACTGGACGCCATGTTTAGACGCTGTCGTGAGCACAAGGGGTTGAACATTACCATTTTCAAACATATTACACGCCAACGTTAAATTCACCGACGACATCGCGCAACGCTTTCTTTAAAACGTTCAAATTAATGAGAAATAACGGGACGGGAATCTGTAAATATGGGCTTCCGCGGCTATAGCTACATACAACGACTCATTTGCTTATTTTATTGTCCTATTTTATAATTTATTTATCTTTAATACTGAAAAAGCAACGTTGATGCCTTTTCTAGAAAAATATCTAAAGGACTAAAAAGGAAAATCGATGCGAAACGCAAAGTATAAAAAATATTTGCGTTGCTACAGACTGGATTTACCGAACACCTTAATGACATTAAAAAGAGAAAAGGAAACAAATTAAATATAGCAAAGAAGAAACGAAGACATTGCTCTTAAGTAATTAGTATTTAATTCGAAAAGTTGATGTTAAATTTTATATGAGAAGTTTATTGGTGGCATCACGTGAAAAGTTGGTAAAGTATGCAGAAAAAATGTGAAAAGTATTGATAACTGGGCTCACCCTTTGCATACGGTAGCAGCTCTTCAAGAAGCTTTTAGATAGAGAATGCAGCAGAAGGAAAGGCAGAAAACAGTATTTTCTACAATCAAAGGGCCGTAATGTATACACGTAGCTACACACGTGTTTCATCAGGAACTTGTGGAAAGGTTGACGAGAGGTTTGTAATAGCGAAGCAATGCTTGCTTACTCAACCATCAGAGCTTAAAAAGACGTGAAATTGTAATTACTCTTGCATGTAAAATAGCAGCAGGAAAGTTAATCAATACCGTGTCAGGATAACCGGAAGATTAAAATAATAAACTGCTAATCTGCTGTCCTCAGAAAGTTAACGATAAAATATACATATACATCGATAGACACCCGACAGCGTTTACCAACTAACAACACTTAGGCAACGTAAGTTCTGGTTCATTAGTAAAACGATCGTCAATTTGGAATTAAGTAGAAATGAGCAATTTGCAAAATAACCCTCTCACTCCATGGTTGCGGAACTGATCCCGGATCGTCCCGCACCTTTGCTTCCGTTTCCCGACCTCAAATTGCATCCATTAAGTAGGAGAAGAGCCGTCAACAGAATCAAAAATGGATATACAAACAATCAAATGCTCATTAAATGCTAATTAAGTGCCCTAATGAGATATAAGTGATCAAATTCGACTGACTTATTTAAAATTAAATGCACAGTAATAATCATTAACTGCACTGGCAAAATTTTGTAGAATCAAAAACAGATACATGATTAAATTCCCATTAAACGCTAATTATATGCCCTAATGAAAAACTAAATGCTCCGGACATTGTTCAAATTAACAGAGCATGAGCGAAAAAATTATAGAAATAATCATCTTTTTATCAAACGGTAATTAAATGCTCATTAAATGCTTTCTAAACAAGTCAGTTACTAATTATATGCTCTTATTATTTTTCAGTAAGACATCGCGATTTTGGCAATACGTTGGCATTAACAGAAACATGTTTTATCAAGAAAAACTACCGTTTCAGTTAGCATTTAATTGTCCATGCAGCTGTTTCTAATTCTGCTGACTTGTTCAATAATATTAAGTACACAAACGCATTATAATAGTCATTAAATGCATTGGCAAAAAATTGTTGAATCAAAAAGAGATACATGAACACACAAATTCTCATTAAACGCTAATTATATTCTCTTATGAGAAAATAAATGCTCCGGGCACTACTCAAATTAACAGAGCACCCGCGAATGAATTATTGAAACGATCAACTTTTTTGGTCACACGGTTATTAAATGCTCATTAAATGCTTCCGAAGCAGACAAGTTACGAATTATATGCTCTTATTATTTTTTAAATAAGTAAGACGTTGGCACACAAGAGATGGAAAACACCTTTTAAAAACAAAAGCTACTATTTCAGTCATGTACGTACATTTTAAATGCTAAGTAAGGGCCAATTAAGTGCCCTAATTGGAAGTTAAATACTTGGACCATTTTCTTAAATGACTGTTTCTTAATATAATTAGCACTTAATTGTCCATGCATCTGTTTCTGATTCTGCTGACTTATTTAATAGTATTAAGTACACAAACGCATTGTAATAATCATTGGCAAAAAGTTGTAAAATCAAAAACCGATAAAATTACAACGGTGGTATTGTATCTTTGTACCTGGCGCTACTATGTAGTTCTCTAAAGAAATAAATCATTCCATCATCAGTTTCAAACGTTTTAAACAAAGAAACGGCTTTCTTAATCTACACCAGGACATAAAAGTTTTCACTGCAAAAATTATTTCACGGAAGCTATAAAAATTTATGAACTGTTAACACAAAGACGGTTCTAACTCCAATTTACGGTCACACAAAAATTTTTAAAAAATTGCTTAATGTATCATTTTTAAAGCAATAAATTCTCATATTAAGACAGTTATTTTCGAAATCAATTACATTTTGTGGTGAACGTTTAACAGATTATGTTACTAACTCAAATGAAATTGTATAGTAATTAAAAATGTTTGTATAATAAAAATTGTGTAACCTTTCTATAACACAGTTCTTTTTTACAAAAAAGGCATCACTTGAACTAAAAAAAGATGTCCTACCATTCCATCTTTTCTTTTCCTTTTTGAATTCCATTGAAAATCTTCCGAAATATTTCAAAAAAATCATTTGTTTTATGAAAATGCCTTAAAGTAGCTCAATTATGAAAAATATTATCATTTAAGTGTTAAATGCAATCAAAAAAGTCAATCCCTTCTTCCCAATTATAGGATTATGGTACAAAAGGTTAACGCAAAGTGAATTCTTAATTGTCCTGTATGATTTACCGAAATAGAACGATTTTCCCTGTTTTAAAACACCTTCACCTTTCATAATTGGGCCATTTTAAGCATTTCCAAGAAGAACAAGTTAACAAAAAAGGCCGTGATACCATAAGTCGTCTAAATTTACTGTGGTTTACAAATCAAATTAGGTTGCCAACGTTTCTGACGTCATAATAGTATCCACACGACTTCATTTTAACAAACAAAAAAAAAAGAAAAGAAAAATGCCATCGACGATCTAAGTAACGGTTTAAGTTAATAGTAATTTTCAAGTCTTAGCCTCGATGAGAAGCAGTATTACTGTCATATATTTTAAATTTTATTGTACCATTCAACACGTTCCAGAGTTTAATAACCATTTAGTTCAGAAAAATTATACTAAGTTACACAGTTTTGTTCACTCCATACATAGCCAAGTGCTCTCACATTATCAACCGAGTGACTGATTGATTCTATCATTTAAAATTGTTTCTTAAAAGGTGACACTATTACACACACGAGCGTGAACATTTTATTCGTCAGCTTTATGAAAATCTTTTGTCACGAACTTTCGGTATACTAATACATACATATATAAAAGCACACATAGCTTTTAAACTAAGTAGTAGCATAATACTTATTAGACACATCAGAATTCCATATGAAACCTATTTTATATCTTCTTCTTGCAGCAATATTTCTAGCAATAATTGAGTTTTATTAACTATGAATACGCAATCGACCTGACTCATTGATTTAAATGCACATTGCACACCTTCATACTTGCCCCGTTTGAATTTTGAATATTTTTAGTGTTATTATCGACTTTGTTGGAAATCCTAACGAATACTTAAAAAATACTGTTCTCAAGGGATAGATAATTTAATTTTATGTAGTCGTCAATGATCTTTAACACGTACGTATGACAAGCTAGTTTTATAAAAATTTTAGTAGGTGCCATACATTCAACATTCTAACAAGTTTTTAGTTATATTTTGTATTACAACAAATGGCGTAAAAAATATTATAAATTGTTGCTAATTTGTTTATACCCATACGGTGCCTTCGTCGATGTCAAGTACTGTCAAATATGTGCGTATGCGGTAAACTCATGAGCGCCCCTGGAGGGGTTTAAAAGAGGAGCACATGTATACTTCGTTTACTTTCTATAGCGATGTGACCTTCAGTTTGACCGGCGCAAAATAGAAAAGAACAGCACTTGGCCAGAAAAGGAAGGAGACAACTCTCGGTCAAACTCTTAACCGGTGAGGAGCGTATAATCCGTACAGTACTGCACGGAAAAATTGACCATTTTATCCACTACAATTGCATTGCTCAAATGTGCTGTTATTGGTACCAATTACTACTGAAAATATCAACGATTTGAAGACATATTAAAGGCTTTAACGCTTGTTTTTGACTCGCACTACTATTCATGATTGAACAAAACTTTTGGCAGGTACTGTATGAAAAAGTATGTTTAATGAACAAGAGTCTAGAGTATAATGAGCTTTTTTTCTCCCTACTTACGATTTTGCCAGCGCGCATCCAGGACATTGGAAGGCGCACATCGCTAGAGAAAGTAAATGAAGTATACCTTTCCGATACGATGTGTTGAAAAATAAAATTAAAACTGAAGGAGAAAATTAAATAGGTAAGATATAAAATGATAAGATTAGTTTTTTATTGCACCTTCTGAAAGTAATTCTGTCGGCGCTCATGTTTACGTTACACTTTTGCGAATGTTTAGCTAAAATATGTGAACGTTTATTAGTAAGTTGTCCAGTTGGGCGTCTGTTATTTATGGTATTTATGTGATTCCGATTATGGTTTTTCTAGGAAGAGAACACCATTCTTTTACCATTGGTTCGCGAATCGATCGCCGGTATTCTTTTTCGGTGCTGCGTCGGTCTGTTTGACATTGTTTTCCGGTAATTAAGAACAATGAACAATAAGCGAAACGATTTTATAAATTCCCTAAACGGACCGGTTGAATTTTAATCGAATATTAACAAAGTCGAAGAGCAATTAACGTAACATTAATCATGGCGTTTGAAAGTGCGCCAGTTATACGTTTGGGACGGTTATAACTGGCCAACTTAAATAAGAGTATATAAGTAAATGTCTCCTAAATCATACGTCAGCACACATGTGCAAATGAGAACGTCTGCGAGACGTTGCCATAAAATATCTACACCTTTGAAAACCAATGTACATAAATTCCTTTAGCTCTCGAAAATTCAAAAGCTAACTGCTTTCGTAATCACAGGTCCGAGGCTGCAAGATTTACGTATAATATATTTCGAAGCTTTATTACGTATAACAGTATGGGAGTTGGGAGTGACTCACTTCAAGCACTCAGCCTACTGCTTTTTTTTTACAACTCTTGTAAACGCCATTAAAAAACATTCATACTCCTAATCATCGAAACGCAGGTCCGTGTCTAGAAAAAGATTCGCCCTGGGTAATAAAGCTCGATTGGACAGTAGTACCCGGTGGATCCGGCACTTTTTTTAGGATCCGGCCGGTTACCGGATAGTGACGCTACAACAATACCGCGTACCTGGCAAAATCAGTATCCGGGCATTTCTAATTTAGATGCTTTTTCATCATTACTCACGCTGCACGTGTTTTAAACTTGTCAAGCCATGTAGAATTAAAAAAATTACGATTTTGGCATTTTATTTTGACGTGTTATCAGTTAGTGAGTCATCTGACAATACACTTTGATAATACACCATATTATGGGTGTGTTCCGAAATATAACCTAGCATACTGACCACTGCTGATGACGTAATGAATCGACGTTTACAACAATTTTGCTCCAAAAGTTATTTAAGTTTCTTGCAATAAAAGATTCCTCATAGTCTGACGCACACACGCCCGTTTGATATACTACTACATCACATTTGTCTCATCAGTACAATATGGTGGCACACCAGTACAATATGGCGTCGATTTATGACGTCATCAGCACTGGCCAGTATGTTGGGTTATATTTCGGAACACACCCTATTTTATTGCATTGAGTAGGAAGTTTGAATTTTTTCGTAGAACGAAGGGGCTCTTGGTTGACGGATTCCCAAAGTAATCTAGGGACATCTAGCGATTGATTCTGAACTGCAAGGAGTGTATGAGCAAAAAAAAATTTAAGGGAGTATGACATGTAAATGGGGTTAGCTTCACAAGAATGAATCTCATTTAAACAGGTCGTGACCGAAATTTTGGCTTTCCATATTAGGTATCACTCCTTGCTTCAATCATGGAAAAAATTGATATTAGAAAGGCGAGAGGGTGGGTGTCTGCCCAACAAACTAGATTGTTCGTAGTGTTACCGAACTCTATTGAAAATGCGCGGCGCTGATCCAGATGAATCGTCTGGAAGATTTCAAAATTCCATTAGAACACGGCTCGTCAGCCTAGAAAATTCTCGCCACATATCTACTCCTTTAATTATCTAATATGTAATATAAAAGTATGTCAATCCACGGATATGATCGAAAAACAAACCACAGAGAAAAAATGAAGACAGAAATTCTTATAAAACACAATACAGTTTTATGCACGCGATCTGTAAGTGTATTTGTGAAAGAATTTGCTTTGTACTATAACAATAGATACTATGGCCGGTTCGAAAGAGAAAGTCGATGCTTAAATTGATATATTGAAGGCATAACAAGGTATGTCCTTCGTGCAGAAGGCTGTATCATATCATATCTGGTGCATGCGGTTTTCCAAGAACATTTATATAGCTCGGGATAGCCGATCCGTATAAATATATCAGCTTGTTAAGCGAGACAATTAAATTGAAAAATAATTCTACTTAAAACCACACAAATATTTAGTTACATGCAGGAGCGTTATTACATTTACGGCAGGGTTCACTACAACCTAGATATAGGGATTTCCAAACGTCAGGAAGAAGTCAATCCATAAGGATTGGGATATTCATTGAGTGAAGATCTTCCTCTTTGATATAATCTGGCCAGGACTAAGAAAAAAAACGCAAATACCCCTAGTTACATATACAGGATAAAAAAGGGGGTTGCCATGCGTCCGGGTTTCCCCGGATTCGTCCTGGTTTGGTGGTGTCTATGAGGAGTTTTGTACACAGTTCGATGATGTTATAAAATTTCTTATTAAAATTAAAGTATTCTAAATCGGTTCGGCATCAAATGTCCAAGTTTTAAAGTCAAAAATCCAGTTTTTTATCTTTTTGTCCTTCTGTTGTTAATTTTACAAATGGTAATCCTAAGTAAGAACAAATATTTGATGTAATAGTCATACGAAAACTACGGGATTTCTTAATAAGCAAAATAAAATAATGAATTAATGACAGCCGATAATTCTCGGTAGCTAAAGCAACTTTCTCGGTTATTTCTACGTATAAATGATAAAGATCAATTACGAAAAAGGCGCACACAAAAAAGTGTGTCATTGTCCTTTCATCGCGAACTTACAATAATAATAATAATAATAAAACAAAATTTTAACCGTTATTAACATAATGGAAAGTAATAAATCCATCGGTAATAGCACATATGCAAATATTTGACAAAACGGTCTGAAAATTTTTTGCAGCGAAACAAGCATATTAATTTAGTGTCAGATTATCCTAATGTGCGTATTTTTTTTAAAACTCACTCACAAAATTTGCATCATATATATGCAATTTAAAGTGATCAAATAAATATAAATTTCAACACCAACTACTTAATAGATTACTAGACTGTTCTCCGAATTCCGCCACATTAATTTTTAACAAGCAATCATAAGTAAGCAGGTAATAGTTTTGTAATAATTACCTACTCTACAAACAACGATGGTTTTTTTTTGGTTTTTACTGCAGATTTTAACAAATCCTTGACCAATATTGACCAAAAAATTGCAAATTTCAACAACTAGTGCAACAATTCATGCTTAACTCAATAATTACAATAGGTACCAAAAAGGTCTTTAAACAAATACAAAATCCTTTTAAAAAATTAATTTAGTCAAAAATACACGAAATAACGAAAGTAGTCTTTCTTGCCCGACTACTTTCCAGTCTCCTTTAATGACAATATTATTATCGAGAAATAAATAGTGACGAAAACATCTTCCAACGCCTTGTGTGTCTACGATTTCAGACTTATTTTGAATTTGAATGTTCTTGGCATATATATATAGGTACTTATAAGCAGTATTTAAATTGAAATGAAAAAGGATGGTAAAAATAAAAAAGGTTTTGACGTGTTTTATACGTATGTAATTGTTTCAGTCTGATTTTGAGAATGGTTAATCAAGATAGGTATAGGTTATAACAAAAGAATTGCACGAACTGATGCATGTTACCCGGTTATTACGAACACGTTGTCGGATAATAGGCAAAGGGATAGTGTAGAAACGGTTTGTTATTAAGTAGAATATCGAAGGAACACCCATGATATTCGAATTACAAAAATGATACATTTCCCACAAGATAGCTATGCAAATCGTAGTAAAATGTCAAAATTTGATTCACAAAAGAGAGGCCGATTACATTTAATAGGGCTTCCTCAGACGGAATTTGATTGGTTAATGCCGAAATTGTTACTGATTGGTTTCTTTGTTAGGTGTATCATTAAGTTCGAATATATTTAAATAATAGGAATTGATCGGACGATCGAATGTTCGAAAATATCGCACATTTGTATTTGGTAGCCAACATACATACATATGTACATAATATATACTTGTATAAGTACTCAGATCGGGCAGACTAATTTAAATTGTTAAACGATCCGCCAAATTCTTTCCAGCATTGCCAGACCTAAAGAAATTTTGTTCAACTGGAAATTCATCAACATCTGTAAGATAATTTTAAGCAACGAAAGCAAAAAAACATGAAAATAAATAAGTAATAGATTTAGTTAACTCCAACATTCAGAAATAATTAAGTATAACTACAAAATGTCTTTCTTGTTTTTAAATTTCTCACACTGAATATCGATTAAACGGTTGTGAATAACTTAAAGAAAAGGTCTTTTCTGTGATTTAATTGGCACCCCCATATTTTCTTGCATCGACCATTTTTATCATTACGGAGAGCAGCGTATATTTAGGTAAAAAAATCAAAGGAATAAACAAAACTGATTTGGCAACGTTGTTCTCTTCAGTAGACACTGTATACGTACAACAAAAAGATAACTTATTAAACTATTCAATGTTAAGATACTTCTTGTTATTTCTTCAACCGAAAAAGTACAAAAACCTAATTTAAAAGTCACTATTCACTAGACCAAGTTGCAGGATTCCCCCCAGATGTAATACCTGCGTAATAATTTATTTTCTAGATTTATTCGCGTACCGTGAAATGAACGTTAACATCAGAGAGAACAAGTTTGCATAGATGTGCGACCTGACAAAACGTTCTTTCCTGATTTAATTCTAAAATAGACAACAACATTCTTATATTACTGTTACTACCGTCAACCATCACTTCAACTCCACTTTAGTTACACATCCAACAAATAAAAGTACTCGAATGCCGTAGCATACAACAAAACCCTGTTATTCTTATTACCTCTTAATGTTTTCCATTTGTACTTAAATCAGCAAAACTAAAATTTTAGAAAAATGTGTTTAACACTTAATACACTGTCAGAGAACAAGGGGCAAGGTACAAGGATAGGAGAAACTATTCTAACCTTCTGTTCTAGGTAGGTCCAATTTGAGAAGTCAGTATCCTTATCGGAAAGGAGCTGGTTGAGAATTAAAGAAGACAGTTTCAAGAGAATTCACATATTTTTGATACATTTAGACTTCAAATATCTCGTTGTATATATTAAGAGAAATAGTGCAGAGTAACAGCTTTCGTATGTTACCATAAAATTCTAAAATCATTAGATGAATTTTTACATGATATTTATAGTGTGTTTGAGAGTTCATCCAAACGTTTATATGTTACGTTTCATCATTATCGCCATCAAAAGTTATCAGATATTATTTTTGTGAAACGGTTTTTACCCCTGTTACTAATAAACCAATTAGACAACTATTAGATAACACATTTTCACTGTTTTAAAAAATAATTGATAAAAGAAAGTTACAACCGGGGATGGAATCAGGTTATTGACATCAATTACTCTCAAAACAATAACATGGTCCATATAATAATCTTCTTTAATCTACTAATCTGAAAATTACCCTCCTCCAATTCTCCAAGACGTTTCCCATTTGCCTACACTATAACAATCTCAACAAAACCTTTGTCAAATATGACCACAACATAATGTTGTTTAAGTTGTTATAGTTTATAGCACTCAATACGTTGTGGTCCTGAATTACGTTGTGGTCTAAACAACATATCCCGTAAGATATGCACACATGGGAAAATCGGTTAGCTAATAACGCGGATTCTGGTTTACTGCCCTGGGCAAAAATTTTCAGTTTCTCAGAATCTTTTAGCGTCTCTGAGAGCGTCTCTCACAGTCTCTCAGTTATTGTCTAGGTGTTTTTATGGATCTCTCACAGTCTCTGTATAAGAGAATCGAACGATAAAATTGTTAATTCAGAGATTCGAGTCTCTCGTAACAAGACTGGGATCTTTGAAAAATGTTGAACTTAGAAAAATTTGACCATCTCTATCGAGACAGCACTTAATAAGAGATTCGAGACTCTTGTTCAGAGACTGGATACGAAATGAGGATCTCTCTACGAGCAACTCGAGTCTCTCGTTCTCAGAGACGCTAAACAGTTTTTTTGACAGTCTCTCTCAGCAACACCGGAGAGACTCGATGGGAGACGGAGACTCGGGTCTTGCTTTCAGAGAGACTGAACATTTTTATCTCGGGTGGTTGCGATATAGTATCCACAACATTTGACCACAACGTAACAAGATTACATTGTGGTCTAACAACTAACAACAACGCTGTGATTCCAAAGAATTGTCCGCAATATTTGACCACTCTCCCCTAATGTTAATTTAAAATCTAACTAAAATGAGGTACCCTGTAGACGTTCTACTTTCACAAAATAGAAAATAGTTTCAAAGGTGTCACAGAGGTCTTCACCTGGTTACATCGATTTATGGCGGCTAGTAACATGTTACAACTAAAAAATGTAACACTATCATAATACAGTTAGTACCGTGTATAACAAACTGTACAACCGGTATGCGTTTTCTTTAGACTTTTATGTAAATGAAGTCCTATCGCACATCTACACAGTACCCACTAGCTTTTGTTTACGTCATAAATTCATCTAACTCTAACGTTAGAACGTAATTTGATACAACAGATTTCACGATATACATATTTCATAAAATTGTGTGTAGCTCTACTCTGCCATCCACCGTTTATTCTTTATCATTGTCTTAAAAAAAATTCTCCGTGTTCTACTTCTCCGTAACGGTACCCATAATAAATTTAAACTTTGGAAGGTAAAGTTAGTTACCGATCTGTTTTCGCCTCTGAGGTTTTTGCAAGTTTAAAAATTATACTTTTTGTCGAAGGACCTCAAAGAACGAATTCAAATTTTCTTTAACTCGACGGTGCGAGAGTTGAGGAAGTTTGACTCCACTGAACACCCAAAAATAATAACGATTAATCGAAGATTTTAGAAGGAGTATTAATTAAAAAATTAGGTAATTAGACCAAACCTTTTTGATACAGAAATCCCAATTATTCATAGCATTATACTCTAGACCTAGACCTAGAATGCCTGCGTAAATTTGAATTCAAGCGTAGAAAATCAATTCCCGTTGTGTGTGATACACATTATTATTATTATTTCTTATTGCGGCAAAACAGATTACCTTTTTGCAAAATACCAACACGACTCATACCTTTAATAGCACGTAATAATCATAATTTATCCGCTAAATCGCAGCAATAATTATTACAGTAATACAGTATAGATAGAGTTCCTTGTATCGTAACTCCCTCACTTGAAGTGACCTTTCGCTATCTACGAAGAATTATGTGCTATCGATGACACAGTAAGAATGGAACGTAAATGTGCGTACGAACAAACAAAAAAAAAGAGAAATGCACAAATGAATTTTGCTGTTTTGTCACAGTTAATAATCAACACTAGATCTTTATTTATTTGTACACGAAGCAGTCTAAAGGAAGTCAATATCTATTCAAAGAGACATTCCATGAATGCCTTGTAATTCTTTAACCGAAAAGAGCCAAAAAAATTCTAAACTCTTTGGAAATTGATAATTTAATATATTAGATCGATATTGTTTTGCGGGTTCAATGTGATGGTCCATGGAATTTTGAATTTCCAAATTGATATCAGCACCTGCCAAATCACCACTTATCGTACCTTTAGCAAGAAACTACGAAATTCTATGAAAAAACAGCCCGCAAAACAATATCGAATTGATATACTTACGCCAGTTGTGTAAAACTGAAAACTACAAGATATTGTGATGTGCTAATAAATGCATACAATCTAAAATCCTTGGAAAACGATTCGAAAAACATCACTTATTAGATGAACTCAAAGCTAAAGAAACTATGGATTCCATTTTTCTTTCTCTTATTACAATCTGTAAAAGTTCGGAAATAAAATGAGGTTGTAAATATTTTGGTATAAAATGATTGATGGTGATTCTACATCAATAAAATTATTTGCAACCCTGTTTTGGTTCTGATCTTTCACGGTAAATAAACTATTTTGGCATTAGTGTCTTTTTTCCAATTAAAACGGGTGACAAAGGTAAATAAGGAAGCATATGGATGAATTATTTGTTGCTGAATTGAAGAAACTATAACATGAAGATAAAAAAACTATATCTCAATCACTTCAAACAGAAAAATACTACTATTACCACTATCAGTCTAGAAAAACTCCAATATTTAAAAAACGAGAAAATAGCTGCAAGGTTTTCTTAAAAAATATTTTATACTTAAGTGAATGTAGAAATTAAATAGGTAGTAATAGGTAGTACTTCCTAATTCGGATCTTTAAGACCGTCGTTGGTTAAAGTTACTTTCGATCAGCAAATTGTAGGTTAAGATTCTTTGTTGATATTATTTAGACCATTTTATATTTCTCAAATACAATAAAAGAATAGATTTTTAATTTGTTAAGTACTATTCCAAACAAACGTCAAAAAAAAAATTTTAATGATGACATCTGCAGTGTTATATCACATTATTATCGTAGACATCATAAAGTCCTTGAAGTAAGAGATACCCTTCTAAAAATCTGATGACGAGACAATGCGTTCGTTTTTTGGTTGTAAATTTTTAGAGACGACTCAAATAGATAATACATGTCTGTCATATGTGTAGTATGTTCTTGCATCGAAGATTTTAATGTTAAACAGTAATAGTTTTTAATATGTCAGAACATACAAAGAAAACGTGATGATTTCGACCTTGTTCCGATTTTCTGGTATAACGTTCGAACAGCAATTTATCATTTTACTTTCAGATAATAATGAGAACCTTTATGGTTAATATAGTGATCGTTGACTGCAGACATGGTTCAATAGCAACCAAGGGTACCCAAGAAATAATCAATTTCTACACTACTTCCTCTAAATTTCACCAATTCTAGCTAAAATGTTTCCATAGAGTCAAAACATTAAATTTATCTACTGCTTTAAAAAAACTGTAAACTATTTTACGTTGTGGTTTCACAAAACCTATTCGTAGTGTCGTATAGTAAGAAACATTGTGGTCAAATCACGATGATAAGGTTTGGTACCCACAGTACTAACACCATACTTTACGTTGTGGATTCGCCGCTAAACGTTGTAATCACGTTGTGGTCCATTTCATTATCAAAAGGTAATATATTTTTTGTACACACTTTTTGGGCTTCATATATCCTTCGAAATAGAAGAGAATCTACTTTTAACATCCACGTTATGATACCTAACTTTATCTAAACGTTGTCGCAGTAATTTACATTGCGGTCTCAGAATATACACAATGTAATCGTATTCAATTACGTTGTGGTCCGTTTAAATATTAACAGGGTAATAAAGAAATTTTGTATTACAGATCAAGCAGCAATTACTTCATTTAAAACATATGCATGTAACAACCTGTAGACAACTCGAACTAAAGTTACAAATAAGAGAAAATGTGACAAAAAGTTGAATAGTTACATGTGGCATGATCACAACAATATTGTAGAGTTGTTTATTAAGAAATGTGTTAGAAACTGATAAGAATCATTTATTTAGTTACTACACAATGGCAAAACGAGCTTGCTTTGTTGGCCAAGTTAGTTCACTGCTTTTTACACTGTAACTACATACCTACCTTTGAATAAATTAATAACAGATAATTCGTGAATGTAACAATTATTGTGTAGGTGTTTGAAAACAGGCACTTCAAGGCGACCACAAAACAAGATAAATCACACGTGTCCTTTATACCCTAGATATGCACTCTACTATGTAAACTTTTAATACTCCGACACTTTAATTTCGATGCTCACGCATTTTTATCCTTCTTTTTTTAAGCAAGTTTACTTGATATTTATGAATGTTTCCCAATTACAATACCCAATAAATTTTACGAGTGGCGCATTCTTCTGTAGATGAATTTATGGCTATCTGATTTTAAGTAAAAAAAACCGCAAAAGTACGGAGCTTACATACATAATATAACCAGGCGCCCATCATCGTATATTTCTATATAAATGTATATACAGGGTGAGACCGAATTTTATTACACTTGCACTTGATAATTTAGGGCAAAACGTCGGTAGTGGCCTTCACAAAATAAAATACTTTTACCACATCTTGGCTTTGATTTTTCATAACCAAAACGAAATTATTTTACAGCAGTATAACTTCATTTGATGTTCCAATACCACTAAATTATGTTCAACATAGATGATCATTACTCCCAGAACTAGAGACATATCCGGACCTGAGTCCTGAAATTGGTTTAGGATAAAAACTGAATAGCTACATAAAATGCTTAACTAGTCACATTAAATATCATTTACTTAAAAACGCCCAAAATCAGACCAATAAAACTGTAAAAGATTACGTTTTATAATCTTGTTTTTATAAAGATGTAAGGCCTAGGGCCCACCTACAAGTTTTAGTTCTGCAACAATCTAGGTGTAGTTACAAAGTGCGCCTACTTAATTCAGCCCAACGATTAAGTTGCTACGTGTTCGCTTACATGGGATGCAGCTACATTCAGTTGCAAGCTGGACTTTTATCTCTGGAATTTATATGAAGAAAAAGAATGATGGTAAAAGGGTATCGATAAAGAACCGAACGAGTTTAAAAAAATTTAACAAACTTTTTTAATACATTATCAAGGGTAAGAAGGGTGGTATTTAATAGACATCTAATGGCGGGTACCCGGTTATCCGGCACCAACAAAATCGCTATCCGGTGAATTTCTACTAAAAACTACAGGTTGGCGTTATCCCCTGGACTAAATTCAATAAGTTTGATTATCCTGCAGGTACTTGTGAAACTGTAACTCCTAACACACTCGCAACTGCTTTAGCTGCAGAAGTGACAAGCGGCTGCAATTATGCTGCAGCCATTAACAAACAAATTTTGTCTCAAACTATTTCGTTGCAAGTAGTTCCGCAAAATTCCTGGAATATGTTACCTACTGTGCGTGTGGACCAAGATTTTAGTAATGTAAGGGCAAAAGTACAAAAGTTGCCTTACAATTTTGGAATTGACCCTCTTTGACATAGAATGAAGCGAAAAATGCTTTAATTTTTTATTGATGGAGAAAAAGATGATATTCTCTGCTTCTTTGTATCGACTTCAAAAGCATTTTGAATGAAATGAAATTAATATTATACAAATTTCTTTCCAGTCTTAAGATTTTTTTTCAGGGATATATAGTAAATTTAAAAACACCTGCTATCTACAGTGTATTTCTTTTAACGGAAAAGATTTGTATATGTACGGGGCCGTCTTAGAAAATGTGGGAAACGTCACTGTATTATCTGTTTGGCGAAGTCTTTTGAATAAAAATAATAATCCGATCGTATAACAAATTATAGAGCGCGGCTAACTTTTTTTTTCTTCAATCGGTTGTATCAAAAGAGAAGACTACAACTGAGGAATGGCACAAGTTAGACGACGAGCGCTTTGTTTTTTGGACCTTAATAATTCTAGCGAACAAGTTGTAGGTGCCGAAAACCAGCATTCTTCGAAGCTGTTTGGGGACTCTAAAAACAACAAAAGGAAATAAGGTCACGGCATACCCCGACACATCAACCCACACCGATCGCCTTGGCTTTTTTCCCCGAGATTTATTATTTTGAAGGGCACCAACAAATTATTTTTCGATAAGACTTAAATCAGCCTTATTACTTTAAGCTTTTACAGATTGCATCATACGTGTGTTGATACTTATCAACGCTTTTTAAAACCGATATCTGACACAACAGCCTTTAAACGGACGAAAAAGAATAAAACAAAAAAGAAATAAAATACGCGAACCATCATGTCCATTCGCTTCAACGCAATCGCTTTATACGAATATAAAAACTATAAAACATCCGAAATAAATTGCACATGCCGTTTATAAGATATTAATCTCGAAATATTAACATTTTTAAAAATTAGTACCTAGATTCCTCAACTCTGCTCTGTTAATCACGATAATACGATATTTAGGTATGTATAGGTAGTTTAGAATTACATGAACCTTCACATGCGCGAGAAGCAGATCGGATTTTATTGCATTCGTATTGTACATTATGAATACGAATAATCATGTGCCTTACTATACAACCAAGAATGGATTATAAACAATGTCAGCGAATCAATTAACGAATGATGTTTCGTCACTGCACAACCCAAGGTTCATGTGATTCTAAATTATCTATACCTACTTATAATTTGTTTTCTTTGAAAGGAAATAAATGAGACTAGATTTTTAATTATGCCTACGTTGAAAATTATATATGTGAAAATAACGAATATTTTTTGTTTAAGACTGTACCATGCAGTTCGTTCTACAGTCGTGCAAACATACGCGAAGGATTTGCAAATAAAATGTAGAAGTCGGTAAGAATGCAACGGCGGTTACCATAATTGCCTCAACACAATAAATCCACGGGTGGGGTGATAAGCTTAACAACCAAAGTAATTGTAGGTCCTCGGAGGGAGCCCAGCGATTCTTTTTATGAAATTTTACGATTCAAGTAAGGTTAAAAAAATTCTTTGGTCATAACGTTCGTTTTCGAAATAAGCAAAAGTTAAGGCATTTATTAAAATTGTTATATGAATGCCTGACCATATTTCATCTTGTATATATTAATAAATAACCGGTGATGCTCTCGCAAGCACTATAAGCGCACCCTTTCACAATGGACAAATCGTTAGCAAGCGTCAAAAGGTACAAAAACTAATTTATTTTTATCACTCGTTCTTTTCATACAGATCCATTAAACGTATAACAATACTCCAATATAACAGGACATTGTACACGCATACTTGCATACGTACATATAAAAATTACCGTGCATACACATCCGAAACGCACAACACACCACCCCCAACGTACAACGATAACAACGTTGAGGTTTTGTCTATTCTACAATACGCATTCTAATAAGGACACGGATTGGTACGTTATCAATCGTTGTGGTCATGCTGTATAGCACAAATGTAAAAGAAAAATTGCTTTACTTGTACGTAAAGCTAGCAATTACACATATTAAATTGTGCCAATCATTAGAAAGTACTCTTTATAGAAGACGAATGTAGTAAGGCCGTTATTAGGTATCTACATATTAATTTAGACACTAATAAATTGTTACGAAATAAATATACCTACACATATAAATAAAATCGTATTCATTATGTCGAATGAAGTGCATCTTTTAGCAAATTAATTCAATATTAATATACACGCTATATACGCAATTTTAGTAGACGTCTTAAATAAAAATTTGTACCTTTTTAATAACTTAATTTAGCAACAAATAACCGTGTAATGTAAGGTAATATTTGCCTTTCACAAAAAAATCTAAGTGCCTAGTTTTAAGCACTTAAAATTCGCAAGATGCATTCAATATTTTAATGGTAAATATATGTATGTTCAGTATATGTATGGAGTAATACGATTGGTAATAGTAGGCGGTTCAATGTGTAGCCTTCTCTATAATCATTGATTTATTACATGTACATACCACTGTTATTTCCGACTATTAGCTAAACTAATAATTAATGGGAACGAGTCAAAAGAGACCAGATATTGCACGGGGTTAGATTTTCTACTAGATTCCTTTGATGTTATTAGTTTGATATTACATCGTACATGGACTAAAACTTCAAAAACATATTGTATACATATACATTTAACGTATAACAACCGATTTCCAAAAACAAATTATACATCATACTAGTTGAACCCATTTAAATTTCGACGATGCGTACCGTATTCTGTCATGCATAGCACTTCACATAACATTTAGGAAAATCCTAACTCAAATAATATTATAAACGTCAGAATTTTACACATCCAATATCGGTATTTAAATTTACCCACTTTATTACAATTGCTTAGTGCCTACTCGAATATGTCAAAATTAGCAATTTTTAATTAATAATATTGATTACGCTCGACTTGCAATTCGGTATTTCGACTTGCAACTCGAAACTTCCGCTTGCATTTAGAAATGTCTAGTTGTACCACGAAATTTCAACTTAGGCAAAGACGAAAGAAGTAAATGTTGTAGCCGTGTATTTCCTTTTGTTTATATGTTTCAACCAAACATAATTTAACCCAATCCCAATCAAACCTATGGCAATTCAAATGCAGATAGCATTCGTCATAACATTGATATATAGGTATCCCAATACACTTGGCAGAACTTTGTCGAAATTTTAGACTTTCGAATAATAAACTAATAAAATTCCAAAACAGATTTAATAAACCTTAAAAATAAATGTAACTGTCCAAACCAATAAAACAATATATACCCTTACAACGGCAATTCGAAAAGGTACAGCCATAAACAAGGGTTAATTTTTTTAAAGGGGTGCTTTTTACAACTTAATAACTTCAACAAAATTCTTCGGTAAATACTATAGTAGCGGTCTCGTAATAAGACTTGACAACTATATATATATATATGTGTATTTACGACTAAAAAAGTACAATTTCTGCAAGGTTTATGATACCCACCAAATATCTTGTCGTAAAATCAATTTTGAGGAATTTAATAAACAGTATTAAAAAGCTAGGACAGACTAAAAACGCTTTATGTATTTTAAAGCCTTTTTTATTCGGCCAAAGAAGACAATTCTTCAAATCACGAACTCAGCCAAGCGTAAACGAATTAACATCAACAAGCAAAAAAACATATTAGGCAAAGGAGTAGGTACTAAAAACTCGTTTCTTTATCAATATTGCATCTCGAGGACGATTCGGATAACAGTAAAAAGAAACCATCAGTTATAATATGAAGATATATACATTTTCAGAGGAATTAATAAAATAATTTAGAAAGTTAAAACATTTACTGCCACATTAAGTTATGAGGGACAATAATAAACAGTCATGGACTAAACACTAAAGACAGTTCCATGGCGGATGCGTTTTCGTGACCGGCTACAGGCCGCATTTAGCACTTCGACTTCCGGTATTATAAAGAAAAACAAAAATCATATAACTTACATGCTGTTAGTTGTGTTCCAATGGACATAGAAGCTCTTAGAGCAAGTAGATTCGGTGCAGAGAAGAACAGTTTCAAAACAGACAAGAAGAACAGTCAAACAAGATGTGGTTCTGTAGCCGGGGCAAAAAAGTTGGCACTTCTTTTCCAACACGGCCATCTTCATTCAAAAAAGATATATATCACAACCAAAACACACTTCACACGCGAATATAAAACATTTTATTAATTCGTTCCAATTTTATTTTCAAACGTTGGTTTGTTGAGCACTATTCTTTTAATTTGTAACCACAGCAAAAGACATTTTCTTTCTCTCACAATAGTCCGGCGCGTCGATGTTTTTGACGCGGTTGCCTCTCAGTTTGATACTACCTCGACGCCGGCAACTACAGAACTGAACCTCGCGTTCATTCCGAAATCCGAAGTCCGAAGAAGTAGAGGCAAACAAATCTGGCAGCAGCACACTCCGCCGCCGATGTTCACGATTGGTCTCAGTGCGGCAGGTGATGCGCATTACCTTCATGAAAATAATTTTTGCGCTAGTTTACCAACTAAAAGGACACTTGTACATCTTAAGAGGTGCCATTCTACACTTTCTCACTCTTTTTTAATGAAAACAAGCGCTTCTGCCGAAAATTACATGCTAATATGCCAACAATTACACTTCTCCAACCTCAACGAGGACATTATTTATACAGTAATATCAATGTCAGCGCGACACTCTTATTTGATCTCAACGTGGGGCGGAACTATGTATGGGTTTTTTTGGACTGCAACTTAGGACTCCAAGTGTATCTATAAAGGCCACCCCCGGCCCCCACTGAAGACAATGGGCAATATAGCGGAAATTATAATTTTACTGATCTGACCACAACGTAAATAATATTTATTTGGTCACAACGTGGGGGCGGATCTACATATTGACTTTTTGGACTGCAGCCCAGGGATCCGCATGTATAAAGCCTTCTCCCCCGCCCACATTAAAGGCAATAGGCAATACAGCGAAAATTGTAATTTCACTAATCTAACCACAACGTGACAAATATTCATTTGATCACAGCGTGGGGGCGAATCTTTGTATAAGCTTTTTGGACTGAAATCTAGGGATCTGTGTATATAAAGCCCCCTCTCACGCCCTCATTAAAGGCAATGGACAATATACCGGAAATTGGAATTTCACTGATCTGACCACAACGTGGCAAATATTTTTTGATCACAAGGTGGGGGCGGATCTTTATATAAACCTTTAGGACTGCAGTCTAGGGATCTGTGTATATAAAGCCCCTTACCCCACCCTTATTAAAGGCAATGGGCAATATAAAGGAAATTGGAATTTCACTGATCTGACCACAAGTATAAAAATTTGCTGTATAAACCACAACGTATTTGCACTGAATAAAGAAACATTTTTTAATGTGAAAATAAAAAAATGGGAAAGCTTTGTTAAGAATATACTAGACTGCAGATCTGGTATTTAGTAAATATTCGCAATAATTTGACCACAACGTCAACAATTCTCTAAACCATAACGTGGAGGGCTAATCTAAGAGCAAGATATTTTATTTTAACACGGCCAATATCAAATTTAAATATCACAGCACATAATACAGAAGAAAATTATCTATAGCTGGACCACAACGTAAAAGTACATTCACATACATGTACTAAGATACTTAAATACAAAAATTTGCAAACGACAACGTAGCGTAGGTATGTACTAGCCCACAACGTAGAAGAATAACTTCATATGTTTTAGTTTAAAGAAAAAACAACTCATTCTACAAGAAGTAGAAACTAATCTACCTACTTATAATCTGACCACAATGTACTCTAGTGGCCGAAAGAATTTCCCTTTAGTGTTTAATGACAATCATAAATTGAAACTGTAATTCTTATGATAACTATGCATTGTTTGCAGAACAATTATTTAATGGCACATGTAGCAATTACAGACTAATATAAAGTCACTCTATCAGGTATGTTAGAAACCAGCAAACTTTTGATGCGAAATGTAACAATTTAGGTTTGCAACAAGGAAAACAGACGGCTATATTAAACACAATTATGTAAGGAAAACAGAAAAACATTTTCCACGCATTCCATGTACCTACCCGCAGTTTAATCAAATCAAATTTTTTATATTCTATAATATAATCCAATTATAAAAGCAGATTTTAACGAAGGTAGGTAGATGTTTGCATTCTTTGCTTACATACGAAAGATAATTTTCATTATTGTAACTCGATTACAAGCTGGTTATACCATCATCTGTGTCTCACTGTTACTTGGATGTTGGAACCCGAGTGAAACGATGTAATACTGTAAATGTTATTGGTCAGCGTCGGCTACCTGTGGTTACTACACATATTACAATAAAAAGATTTAACAAAAAATTTGTGCTTAAATTAACCAAAACATGTTTGATTTAATTTCATTTGACTATTATTTCTCGGAGTGGATTTCTTAGATTACTTACAATAAAGTTTCTCGCATTCAGTTATACTATACTTGTGGTTACATCGACGTCTTTATTTCTAACTTGTACAGTAAGTGCAATTGTGAAATATAGTTGATAGTTAATACGGTAGCCGAAAATTTATGATTCTTTTACGGTTCATCATTTGCCATTAGTCTATATCTCTATATCAACCTTGAAAGCGAATTAAGAAGAAATTTAGAACAAAGCAATTTAAACCAACAGCGACAGCGTGTTAATCAGTTAGAATAATGCAATTTAATACTTTTTGTAATGGTCGGTAAAAGCGTGCTGTTGGAAGATAAGCATGAGCTACAATTTCTTTCAACAGAACCCAACTGTCTCCAGAAAACGTTCTCTTCGTGCGAAAATGTCGGCCCTTTCGACTGTGAGAATTCCATTCGAAATTTCCAACAAAGCCGAATTAGTTTTAACATCATTTTCATTTACTTCAACCGAAAATAAATTAAAAACCACAACGTATGTGCACAACGTATAAAATATGATCATTACGTATCTAGTAATGGACTCCGTACTATGACGGTATTATTGAGATAAACTTCCCAACCACGGACGGGTGGCTGGGTGTCTTTTGAAGATTTCCCCTCTTCCACGAAAACATAAAAAAAAAAACACTCTGACACAATTAAACATCATAAATCCTTATATGTCCAGAACACAACGATTTGCCCTCAACGTATAAGATGCTAAGATATAGTAAAAAGAAAACATTGACCTCAATTTCAGGCAAGGTTTTGCTCATAGATAATATGATTCACTAAAACTTGCGCGTTGTGGGACTAAAATATGTTTATAATTAAAAAAAAATTTTTTTAGGACCGCACCCAACGCTTTAAAGATCAAGAAAAGACTATCTTGCTAAAAGTATTACTAGTGATAAGCAGAGATGTGAATTAATTGAGATTCTTACATTTTAAATGCAAATACAATACAAAAAATACCTAATAATACATTTTTGGGAAAAGCATTTTGTATTTTATTGAAAATACTTTTCCAAACCTATTTTCTACTTGTAAAACGCAAAATACATTTCTGGCGTTAAAAGTTTTTCTAGTATCACCGATCAAACATTACATAAAATGATGAATGAAAGTTGCTCACATTGGCCATGGAAGGTATTAGAAGCTTAAAAAATGGACAAAGAGACATTCAATGAATGCCTTCTAATTCTTAAACTGAAGAGAGCCCAAAAAAATTTAAACTTCTTCGAAATGGATAATCTAAAATATTGGATCGATATTGTTTTCCGAGGTCAGTGTCATGGTCCATGGAATTTTGAAGTTCCAAATTGATATCAACACCTGTCAAATTACCACTTATCGTACCTTTAGCAAGGAACTACGAAATTCTATGAATTACGACAAAACAATATCGAATTGATATCCGCCAGGTGTTTAAAACTTAAAACTATAAGATATTGTGGTGTGCTAATAAATGCCTACAATCCAAAATTCTTACAAAACGATTCGGAAAATTTCACTCATTAGATGAACCCAAAGCTAAAGAAACTATGGATTTTAATCCTTACTCTGAAGCAGTTTTAATATATTCTTTTCTTGGAACAAACCATTTTTTTGTATTTGAAATATTCAGTTTGTTTTACTAGATTTTAACACTAAAAAAAAAGAAGAAATTTTCACCACTGTTTGGACAATTATGTCGTAGGAATAAGTGTTGTTTGTACTATGAATAAGGATGTTACATTCTCTTGCTAAAAAATAATCTTTTAAAAGCAACAAATAGCATGTGTCTAATATTTGAAATCAACAGAACTTTAATGACTATTTTGACTACAGATAATGTTGAAAAGAAATATCCGAAATCTTATTAAATATTTGGTCAAAAGGTCAATCCCAGTCGGGAGACGTGGGGGAAGGAGGGGTGTAGTAGTGGATGTTCAATCTTAATAATTGTGATAATTAGTGCCTACTGCTTACAAGTAATAAATTAATTGCAGTATTGAATCGTAGCTGTGAAAAAAATGAGTAGCAGCAGGACGTGGCGAGGGTGTCGCGAATGGCACCCCACTGAAAAGGGTTCCCGCTTGTACGCAGTGTATAGGGTTGTTTTGAGCCACATATCGCTTACACGTTCGCACACCACCAACGTGCGAATTCCGCGTCTTTCCGGTACAAAAGTTCCACACTCGAATTATTATAACCCCCCACAGAAACATACATATATACATGCACACATTTGTAGTAGTATTAGTGGTAGTATATACATGTATATATGAGACTTTATATATGTAGGTATGTACATGGCTGCAATCATTCGCGACTCCAGTCATAATGAAACTGGTTAGGAGAGGTAAGTGCTTGCATACATATTTACGCGCATATACCAGATGAGAAGCTGGTGGATGAGAAGTAAGACCGAACCCGCACAGTAATTAATTTCATCACCGTTTGCACCCTGAAAGTTCGGGAATGTCATTTGAATCGGTCATTTGAAAGGCTTTGTAAATCTAATTACTAGAGCAATGTTACGCGATGAGTACGTGAACTTACGAACGAATTCAATTTGATTAAACGAACTCTTGCATCAACGCTTGCAATTGTTGGACTGCTAATTCTAGTCTCTCGTCAAACAGTCACTGACCACGCCACTGTTTAACTACACACCCCCTTTTTTTCTTTTAACTATCCACTCAATCCATTGCCGATATGTCAGCCGCTTTCGTTTCACTAAATCAAAATGTTACCGTCAGTTATTTTGTTTACACGGTCGAGGATTCGAAATGTTCAAACGTAGGTTAGGTTCCAAGGATTTCCAATTTCAATCCAATTTTAATTCAAATTATTCATTTCATTCCAACTCATACAAATCTCTAGCAAGTTATGGATAGCACTTGGTTATTCTTGACATCATCATCATAGTCATAAGGTCGTCAGTCCTAAGACTGGTTGGACACGTACCTCCACTCTTTCCTACCCTGAGCTAAACTTCGCATTTTCCTAAAACTAGAACAGCCCACATCCTTAACTATTTGCGAACAGTAATCTAATCTACGTCTACCTCTACCCCTCCTAACTCCTGCTTCTGCCTCTAATATGTCTCTGACTAGACCTTCATGTCTAAGAAGGTGTCCTACCAACCTATCTCGCCTATTTTTTATTGACTTCCATAGAGTCCTCTGTTCTCCTATTCTTTCCAATACCTCTTCATTTCTAACCTTTTCTACCCACAATATCCTTGACTCAAACCAAAAATAGTTTTACATGATCTGTCCTTTCCGCGAAATTTACTTATTGTGCGATATCGATACAATTAGCTTCCGATATTAATAAAAACTGTTTAAATTTTAATCATTTATATTTTTATTTAATACTTATTTATTTTGTAGCAGCTAATAGTTAAGGATGTAGGTTGTTCTAGTTTTAGGGAAATGCGAAGTTTAGCTCAGGATAGGAAAGAGTGGAGGTACGTGTCCAACCAGTTTTAGGACTGACGACCTTATGATGATCGTGAGCCAATACAAAATATATTTAATTTAAATTAAGATAATTATAAAAGAAAAACCAATTCGCAGTACTTTAACTTTGCTTTTAAAAATCGAATCCAAAATTTGCAAGGTACTGCTTCAAGTTTTATAATTTCTGTGGTAGCTTTCATTTTCCAAGATACAAGGTACATAATAACTTCCCATTATTCTCATATCACTACTATTTCTCATAATTAGAGCAGTTAATAATAAGAGTGCAGTTAATAATAAGATATTACTATTACGAATATAATAAATTAAATAAAAACTCACAATATAGGAGCAATGTCAAGACTGCAGAATTTATTTCGAACATAACATTCACGAAAACGCGATAGCGAAACATGCATTAATTAAATTCTTATCGTAAATAAATAATTATTCGCAATAAAATAACAAAGTTAATGTTAGACAGCTCTTTTAATAACAAAACAATGACTAACATAACCCTGAACTTCGCGCATATATGGAATTAGTTGTACCAAATAAAAGTGTAATGCTAATTTTAAATAATACTAATTTTTATGATTAACTATCACAACACCAATAAACACCCTTTTTGAACATACCATTTTAGTCTTCTTTATACACTGTTAACTTTTTATAATAGAAAGCTGTAATCGTTTTTATAAACTGTCCGTCTAACTGTATGTCACGTATGATAATTTAAACAGCTACTAATTATATAAATTTGAAATTGGTACATTTATGTATACAGCCTGCTTGTCGACGTCTACTCCAAATGAAAAACAAAATATTTTTTTATTTAATTCTAAAACACACAATTTACCATATCCGACAGAAACTGTGTAGCAGACTGAAAAATGTAAATAAATCAAGAGGTATAGAGAGGTTTTAAAAGTTGTAGAAGAAAAAATCCAAAATTTATTGTTACTACTACAGTTTGTATGTATTTTGCTTGATTATGAATTTTGTTCAAATAGAGGTGACAGATTACCTACATTTCTTGGAATATACTTATTATGTTTAGTCAAAACAAATACTATCTATCACAAACATTAAACAGTTCATTTACTACATTTGATACATGAAAAATTAAGATCACAAATGATATTATAGGGATGCTGGCTATACAGCAAATGCAATTCTGAATTTAATGGAAATGATGCATGTTTACCTTTTCACATGTAATTACTTTAAATTGGACATGCCTTTTAGTTAATGGTAAAATATTACACAGAATATTACTACACATTAACTGTATCCTAAAATGAACTAATAAACTGTTATAAAATACGCGAATTACTAGATATGCAGGTATATATTAAATGTAATAGTCGTCAAGCGAGGTCTAAATTATTTAAAACTCGTTTTATGTGTTTTATTGCTACCTTTTTTGAATTTCTGATACCAAATGTACATAGAGGGTTATTCCGGATTTTAATATAAAATAGCGGAACTGTCACGCAGTTGAACAGATATTCTCATTAATATTATTGGACATTCATGTCAAGTAAAACTGTTTTTTATGCAGAGTTTTTTTTTTTTTTGAAAGCGAGGTTGTCAAAATAGTCCTAAAGTCGTGTGAAAACTGAAACGCTTTGTTTTGAGCAGTTACTTTATCTTTAAGGTGCGTTGAAAAGATAAATTAAAGGGTTTTACAATTTTATCGAACGTCTGAGGAAGGAAATTAAATTAGTTTCTTTGTATTTCAAAGTCTTAATTAAAAATTCGATCTAAATGTGTCGAACAAGCCTGCGTGGGTATTCCGACACCGTTAATAAACAATCTGAATGGCTTCATTACAGACAATTAAATGCAACTGCAAAAACAAAGCATTGCAGCTGCTGTTTCAAAGTTTCGAAATACTTTCTTTATTTCCTTATGGTACCATACACATGCTGCTGCATCTGTAGTTATTATCAAGTAATCGATTACATTACGATATTAAAACATTCAATTGCAGGTAATATTAAGATGATCAAAATGCTGTATTTTGATGCAAATATAATCTAGTGCAGGGTTCTTTCAGTACCTACATAAAAACCAAACGAGTGAAGAAATATGAGTTAATTGAAAAAAGTTTAATTTCCGTTTGCAAGTTGGACTTTTTAATACCATAAAAGCTAGCCGTGATTGCATCTGATGTTGTATTTCCGCCCTACTTTTTAACCACTACCTTCAGGCCACAGGCCAATAATGGATCCTTGTTTACTCAACATTAAAAACGATTTTACACCTACTCAGTGTTTAAAATCCGATATCTACTAAAAGAAAAACGAAGAAAATCGACATTTATATGCCTGACTACTCACATTTTCATAATATTTTTGAATTTACGAAGTCTTTTCAAAAACTATCGCGAATTTTAAATTTCCGAGGGTTACGTATATTCGACTTTCGATTTTTTTTTTGGCGTTATGTTGGTACTCACATCTCTCACTTATACCGATAAAACAAACAAAATAGCTCAAAACCCCAATGGCAAAACACGACACTGTAGTTGTCCGAAGCACCTTTCGGTAACAAGGTAACCTTCTTCAGGGACTGAAGTGAACTCAAGCTCAACTTGTTGTACCGCCAAAGTTTTTCCAGTCTTCATATTATACCGATAAGTTCTGCCAACTTATTGTAGCTGGTAGCAGGAGGAATTGGTCCGTATTCTGTTGCAATTGTCTACGGTTTGCTAACGAGACCCAATGAAATCGAAACACCACCACGAACTTCGGTACTTACTACATTTCATACAAAAATTTTATTGGTAAAATTTTCCGTGGTCGACGAGAACTTTTAAATAACAAGACCGATTGAGCAACAATAATTATGAGATGCTCTTCAAAATACCCCGTAGGTTATTATTGATGATGAAAAAGAAGTGCTATTAAGTCAATCGCCGTACAATTACAAGATGATCATTTAGATTGTCTTGAAAAGAATAATTCCATAGGCACCGCAAACCGTACACTATTTAACAAAGCCGCGGTTCATCTATTGAAGTAGAGAAGAAAGCCTAATCTAGAATGATACAACCGTAAGACAAAAGCTTAAGAACAAAAAAAATAACAAATTAAACTGTACAATGTTATCACTCGACTTGAGAAAATGCACACTAATTACAAATGCGAGAGTCATCATATGGCATAACCATTTTATTCATTTGGTATCGTCGGTACCCTAGACAAAAATTTTCAGTCTCTCAGAATCTTTCAGAGTCTTTCAGCGTCTCTGAGAGCGTCTCTCACAGTCTTTTACAGTCTCTCAGTTATTGCCTAGGTGTTTTTATGGATCTCTCACAGTCTCTATATAAGAGACTCGAACGATAAAATTGTTAATTCAGAGATTTGGGTCTCTCACAGAGAGACTGAATGAATAAATCTGAAAAATTGAGAGACTCGAGCTTCTCGGAGAAAGACTGGGATCTCTGAAACATGTTGAACTTAGAAAGTTTTAACCAAGTCTATCGAGACACCACTTATTGAGAGATTCGAGGCTCCCGTTCAGAGATTCGAGTCTCTCATTCAGAAACTGGATACGTAATGAGGATCTCTCTATGAGCGACTTGAGTCTCTCGTTCAGAGACACTGAACAGTTTTTTTAACTCTCTCTCGACAGTATCTCTCAGAGAGACTCGATGAGAGACGGAAACTCGAGCCTCGCTTTCAGAGACTCTGAGAGACTGGGCATTTTTATCTCGGGTATACTTATGGTATTTCATAATATTTATTAAATCTATATAATTAGTAGGGGTGGATCCAGAAACCCTTCTTGAGAGGGGGAGGGTTAAATTCTTTTAATTTTATAATTACTTTTCTATGGCATTTAGAGAAAAAATCCGATTCCTTTCACACAAAATTATGTTATTAATAATTATGCTGAGCATGTAATCAATAATTCACAGAGCTCTTAGGAAGAGGGGGAGCGGATGTGGCCCCCATTTCCCTTCGGCTGGATCCGCCGCTGTAAAATACGGTTTAATGTTTAACGGGTCATCGGGAGGATTAATAAATGTCCGAAACCCTGCAAGGCTTTAAAACTACTCCATTTGGAGTGCTGTGTGCAATAATAATAGTCAGTGTAACTACAGGATTAATTAATGCAACAATTCCGCTGTAGAACAAGTGGGATAAATGTCACAATATTAAAGTTCAATTTCATTACGTCTACCAATGATAACAGTTTATAATCGTCATTGTAACATACGCATTTGATTTGATATAATTTGAGAAATACCGATGCAACCTCGCCTCAAAGAATTTATCTGCTTGATGCAAATCAATCGCTAATTAAATGATTTCGCTTTGCAATCCGTTCTAATTGAGCTCCAAGCCACAAATTCGAATTGTTAGAGTTATTTAAATTGCGTTCCGCTTCTGTAATAATCCGTAATAATAGGGACTAGAACATCAAATATCACAATCAGATAGGTATCCACCATTGTAATAAACATAGTTAGTTTCGAAATTTACTGAGAAACGCGTTCATACATGCTATCGTTCGTTATTAATTGTTCATCCGTCTCCCCATTCCACGTCAAACGCTTCTTAATTGGAAAACAACTAATTCAATTTACTAAATCGTTCTCTTTTTCCGACAATGTTGTCAGAATGAGATGGATATATGTACAGGATGATCTGGAAGACAAGGTACAGGAGAAACGGTTGTTCAAGCCGAAGATATGACGCATCGCCAGATTAATTTTTCAAAAATGCTGTAATGAAAAGAAGAAGGATTCTTCACGGTCGAACAGTAGCTGAAAACACCACAACAGTTGGCCGCCTGCATTTGCTGCGACTAACTGAGCAACGGGCTAAATGACATGTGACACTTTGGCTCGACATCAGCCGACCTGCCGCCGCCGATGTGTGCATTAAATGTTGAGTGGCCGTGGCTTTTCACGGAAACAGGTGTTATACTAAGCTAGTCAGAAACTACCACATGTCTACTAGTTAATACAACAACGCAACCAGCTAGTTAAACCATCAACTATCACACCACAACGGACTATAAATTCATACACCGCAACGTAACAATGCCGTACACTGGGAAAGCGTAATTACATCAATTATAATTATCACACCAATTTATAAATTTATGAACCGCTACCATCCCACAACGTCACAACGTAAGATTGAAAACGACTACAACGATCTAGTTCTGGCTGATTGTGGGCAACAATATCAAAATTAATAACTCAATATCGAAAAGTACTGTTGACCTATCATCACTGTCATCATAAGGTCGTCAGTCCAATTGATTGACACGCACCTCCACTCCTTTCTATCTTGAGCTAGTCTTAGCACTTTCCTAACGCTAGAACATCCCATATCCTTAACTATTTGTGAAGAGTTATCTAACATACGTCTACTACTACTATTTCTACTATGTCTCTAACTAACCTTTCAAGCCTAAAAAGGTGTCCTACCAACTTATCTCGCCTATTTCTTATTGACTTCCATAGACCTCTGTTCTCCTACTCTTTCTAATACCTCTTCATTTCCAACCTTCTCTATCCACGATACTCTCATCATTCGCCTGTAACACCTAATTTCGAACGCTTCTAACCTTTTCTTTTCCGCCGCGCTCACCGTCCATGTTTCACACCCGTACAGCGCCGCGCTCCAATTATACATCTTTAACAATCTTTTTCAAATTATGCGCTATCCTCTGCTTTATATCCCTACTACTCCTTCCGTCCTGACTTATCTGACTTCCTAGATACCTAAAATCAGCCATTTCTTCTAATTTTCCGTCTCCCATCATTATATTCACTCTTTCCTTACTTTTTATTCCGTTGTATACCAGTATTTTTGATTTAGTTTAGTGTTAGCATATGTTATAAATTAATTAAAAACGAGCATAACTAGAAGTGGAGAATACCTACTACATCAAAATTAACAATTGATTATCGAAGAAACCTCACGTCGGTTAATATTGCAAATGTTATAATATAACAACCACAACGATTATGTAGGTATATGGACCACAACGTTAAAGTTGCAATACTTCGATTTAATTTTAGTAAAAAGTAACAAAAAACATATGGATCACTGAGCGCGTTAAAATTGCTTATTTAGACATACATTTCCTACAAATTTATATTTTCAGATTGAATTTGTTTGAATCCGGGGTTCTAGGGTGGAAAGTAATGCTGACAATTTATTCCTGAATTTGAGATATGTGCAAAAGGCGACGCTACAAAAGTCTACAAAACTAACTTAAATTCTTGCTTCAAAATACTTGCAGATTCTATTCATAATCCATAACACCTTACAATGATGGGAATGAGATAAAATTTCATTTTACATACTTGACATTTTTTGAATCGGAAAGTAAAGGCTAAGTCCATTGCTGCGAAAAATCCTTCATTTAAGATGAAGTTAATAGAATTCTTCTTTTATTGTTGTTGAAATTCATCAGTCCAATAAAACTACCTCGTGCATCAATTTGTTCTTAAGTCCTGACTAGGATCATCAGGATAATCTAAAGTTTCTAATTTTCTAGGTTAATCATACACTTTGCGTAGAATGACATAAATACTATCCTTCTTTATCGAGATGAAAATAGATTATTCTATCCTTTGGAAACTGTATTTCTTTTCTGGATAAAAGGTACCCTATGTCCTTTTTGGTACCCCTGACAATAAGTGTTAAAAATTTCATGATGATCGGTTAAGTACTTAATGCGTGAAATGGTAATAAACAAACAAACTCACACAAAGAGGTAAAGTTTGGATATAAGAGATAATTTCATCGAATTGCAAAGCTTCGCCATCCTTCAGGGTGGACTTAGTCTTATATTATTTTCGTGGAGACCAATTTTGCAACGTAAGTCATAGAAAAGACGATCGAGCGAATACGTTTCTTACGAACGCTACCTCGAGGGTAAAAGTATGCATACTTTCTATAGAAAAGTTGTAGAGTTTAAAAAGGTTAATTCACAAATTGATAAAATACGACCTTCACAAACTCAATTCCAGGCGGGCGAAACAGCGAGCACGGTTAGTAGTTTTATACAAAAGAAACTGAAGCACATTTGTGGAAAAGTTTATCATAATACAAAGATAGAAATAGAATCGGAAATATCGTGTCCATAAGTATACGTATATAGGGTTGCTCGGAAAGTCATTTCGTTTTCTTTGTGGAAATGAAAGACAGTTTTCGTATAATAAACAAATACTTTATTAAACTATATATTGACCGTTCTGGTCCAACACCTTTTGCCATCTTTCTGGTAGTAGCATAATTCCACGCTCATAAAATTTTTGGTCTTTGCTGGCAAAAAACTGATCGAGGAGGTTTTTGACCTCCTCATTTGAGGTGAAGGTTTTACCGTCTAAAAAATTTTGGAGTGACCGGAACAAATAATAATCCGATGGTGCCAGGTCTGGAGAATATGGTGGGTGTAGCATTGTATCCCATTCAAGCTGTAAAAGCTTTTGGCGAGTGACCAAACTTGTGTGAGGTCTCGCGTTCTCTTGGTGAAACACTACACCTTTCCTGTTGATTAGTTCTGACCTTTTCTGTTGAAGTGCATCATTCAGTTTGTCCAGCTGATGACAGTAGACTTCCGAATTAATCGTTGTGTTATCCGGTAAAAGCTCAAAAAAAACAGTTCCTTTAAAATCCCACCAAACAGACAGCATCACCTTTTTTTGGTGAATATCGGCTTTGGAAATGGTTTGAGCCGGTTCATCTTTTTTGCTCCATGACTTCTTGCGTTTGACGTTCTTGTATACAACCCATTTTTCGTCCCCAGTGATGATGCTCATCAAAAACGGATCATTTTCGTGACGTTTGAGAAGCGAATCGCAGACGTCAATGCGGCGACACAGATTTCTCTCTGTGAGAACATGGGGAACCCATACATCGAGCTTCGAGGATAATCCCAGGCCTTTCAAGTGGTCATAAACTGTTGAATTTGATAAATTTAACCTCAATCCGATCTCGCCGATTCACATCAACTAACGCCTTTATCGCGTCTTTATCAGCTTCAACCGGCCTTCCCGAACGTGGTGCATCTTCGACATCAAAATTGCCGGATCGAAATTTAGCGAACCAGTTCTGGCACTGGCGTACTGTCAACACACCTTCTCCATACACATCAGTCAATTTCTTTCTGGCTTGAACAGCATTTTTACCCTTTCTATAGTAAAACAGTAAGATATGTCGAAAATGCTGCTTATCGCTCTCCATATTTAAAAGGGCACCAACCAAAAACTACTGCGTAGAATTAATTGGAATTTTTCACACACAACCCTTGCTATACGAGCTCTCAAAGTATATAAAAATTATACGGCTTAAATGTGAAGTTGGGTGCAAAAGAATACAATTAAATCCTCTGTCGGGAAAAAACGAAATGACTTTCCGAACAACCCAATAGATCTTGATAAGATCAGTTTCAAATTTGTTATTTACTCATTACATTGAAAGAAACTTCTTCATAAAGGATGGTTTACTCTAACAAAATGTGCATTATAAAAAGTGGTCGTCAATTATTACGAAAGCTATGGGCACTGTTGCGTTACTTAAGTAGGTTCGTTAAGTATCAGTTTGCAAAGTTGGTCGAGCCCTTTCCGAAGTTCCCGTCATTTTATACACTGTGCATGGCGAATGCTAATCTTGAATCGACTGTGAACTCAAGCCGAATATGCGTCGACGTGAGCAATCAAGCAAATTTTAATGTTGTACTCCCAACAACGGTGTGAAAACCTGTCTAAACAAAAAATTCCACGCAACGGCTTTCCTTCCTCTTCTTCCTTTTTTGAAGCCGTCATTTTCCTTTTCGCTTTTTTTCTCTCGCTCACTTTCGAAAGATTTCAGTCTACCTCAACACCTTTAATTTTTTAATCGCGAAAAAATCGACACCAAGTCAAAATATTAACGTATACCAATCGATCAAAATAATCATTGAAATTATTTTCTGATAACTACAAAAAGTAAAAGTTAAACATAAGCAAAAAAAGGCATCTAGATTCATATATGCACAATTGGAGATAGACCAAACGTTACTTTTATGAATTCAAAGTCCTAATCAGAGCTATGGAGAGAAGAGGAAAAATGGAACGTAAAATTTGGAAGTTTAAAACAATTTAATTTTTCAAAGTATATGTGAATGAAAATATTTCGCATATATCAGTTTATATACATACCCTTTACATTGTCCGTACCCGAGATAAAAATGTTCAGTGTCTCAGAGTCTCTGAAAGCGAGACTCGAGTCTCCGTCTCTCATCGAGTCTGTCTGGTGTCGCTGAGAGAGACTGTCAAAAAAACTGTTTAGCGTCTCTGAGCGAAAGATTTGAGTCACTCATAGAGAGATCCTCATTTCGTATCTAATCTCTAAAGGAGAGAGTCGAATCTCTAAAAGAGAGACTCGAATCTCTCATCGAGTCTCTCCGGTGTCGCTGAGAGAGACTGTCGAGAGACTGTCAAAAAAACTGTTTAGCGTCTCTGAGCGAAAGATTTGAGTCGCTCATAGAGAGATCCTCATTTCGTATCCAGTCTGTAAAGGAGAGACTCGAATCTCTGAAAGAGAGACTCGAATCTCTCATCGAGTCTCTCCGGTGTCGCTGAGAGAGACTGTCAAAAAAACTGTTTAGCGTCTCTGAGAACGAGAGACTCGAGTTGCTCGTAAAGAGATCCTCATTTCGTATCCAGTCTCTGAACAAGAGACTCGAATATCTCATTAAGTGGTGTCTCGATAGACATGGTTAAATTTTTCTAAGTTCAACATATTTCAGAGATCCCAGTCTTGTTATGAGAGACTCGAATCTCTGAATTAACAATTTTATCGTTCGAGTCTCTCATACAGAGACTGTGAGAGATTCATAAAAACACCTAGGCAATAACTGAGATACTGTGAAAGACTGTGAGGGACGCTCTCAGAGATACTGAAAGACTCGTAAGAGACTGGAGAGAGACTGAAAATTTTTGTCTACGGTAGCGCTTGGCCCGAATTTTATTTGTTTCCTTACAAAAATAATGCAAATAAAAAGCCACTTAGACAATGAAATTTTCACGGGATGAGTTTAACTTTGTTTGATTCATAATTGTTACCTGACGATGACGCCCTCGTTATCAGTAAATCAGTGAACAACAAATCAGATTGTAGAATTAACAAAACATGCAGTCATCAACTTTTAGCATTTCAGCCTTTATTTTAATTTAGATGAAAGAGCGAGCGGGTGTTTATTTTAAATTTTAATTGTCAATTACCCGATAATTACCCATCGGGTTGAAAAATTAAAAATAAGCCCATTTTTGGAACGACGCACATTCATAATTGAACTTGTCCAGTTGCCAGCGTCATTACGTATCATACGTAAGCGTTGTTTATACATACACATTATTATTGTAGGTTTAGATATACACACACGAACATTATAACTAAGGACATGCGTTAATTAACGAGGAAGTTGACGTAGGAGAGAATCTGCAATGGCCCATCAATTGACTTGTGCCCTAGCTTTAATAAAAGCAAGTCTGTTTAATTAATGCGGATTGATATATACCGTACGTAAAATGTGAACCGCGTTTAGCTTAATCGAATATCCTTCGGTGCCTGCAACTTGCGATAAACCAACTTTCACCTAAATTTACCAAACTAATGTCATAAACAATCGCCAAAGACTGCACCTTCTTTATATAGGACCAAGCGATTATTATATTTAACGATCTGTTATATATTCTAGGGAAAACAATCGGAAGACGGATTATTTAAATTACTCAAAAGGACAGATTAAACAAATTGTTCATTAGGAAAATAATCATTTGAAGATAATTCATTTTCTAGAAGAATCGATTTTTGACTTTTCGGATAGATCTATGCTAGAAATGCACCGGTTAGGGATTTTGCCGGGTGCCGCGTATAACCGGGTACAGGATAACCGGGAATTATCTGTGATGAGTACCCAATCGAGTACATAGCAAAATCATCCCAATACTATTTTAATTACCAATTTTCATAAGGTAGGTTTTTTGTTCATCATCATTATAAGGTCATCAGTCCTAAGACTAGTTCGACACGCACCTCCACTGTTTCCTATCCTCAGCTAATCTTCGCATTTCCCTAAAACTAGAACGTCCCACATCCTTAACTATTTGCGAACAGTATTCTAATCTACGTCTATTTCTACTCCTCTCCTAACTCCTGTTTCTGCCTCTAATATGTCTTTGACTAGACCTTTATGCCTAAGAAGATGCCCTACCAATCTATCTCACCTATTTTTTATCGACTTCCGTAGTCCCCTGTTCTCCTATTCTTTCTAATACCGCTTGAGTTCTAACCTTTTCTATTCACGGTATCCTAATCATTCGCCGGTAACACCACATTTCGAACACTTCTAACTTTTTCTTTTCCGCCGCGCCTACTGTCCATGTTTCGCATCCGTACAGCGCCGCACTCCAAACATACACCTTTAACAATCTATTTCGAACTTCTAAATTAACCGTTCCCGTGCATAGAAGTGACTTCTTTTTATTGAAGGTGACTCAACTCTGCGCTATCCTCTACTTTATATCCCGACTACTCCTTCCGTCCTGACTTATCTGACTTCCCAGATACCTTAAATCAGCCACTTCTTCAAATCTTTATATTCCCTCTTTCTGTTATACTTATTAAATTATTATTGCTGCCGGATCTTTAAAAATGTACCATATCCGCCGGACATTGAATCCAAATCTATGTCTTGTTTGCGATTAATTGATGGTATAATTAATTGGTTATTTGATTATTAAAATTTATTAAAAACATCTTGTACCATCCAAAACAACTAGTATACTCCATCTTCATCTAACTACGAACTGATCAATTTATAATTTTCAAAGTTTTATTTACGCTTTTTATTTTAAATTGAAATTATTTAGTGTTAAAATATCTCATAATAACGTATAAATGTTATTTATTATATCATGTAGATACACAGTTCTCGCATCAGAGGGGTCCAACTGAAATTTTAATTGCATTTTGTAATTATAACAGTTGGAAATCAGCCTGACGAAATTGGTGTCGCTTTTACAGATTCATTTTCGTATTGTTCGTTGAATAACAATCGACTTAAATATAATTACCTGGTATAGTCAATGGCCATGCCAATGACTGACATGGCACCAGAATAATAAAGGAACAGTTTTCGCCTGTCAAAAATCCATCCAATACAAAAACGTCTTACAATAAAAAATAAGAATGTAATAATCCTTCTTTCAATGCTATTGCTCGTAAATCAATAAATGGAAGGAAGTTTTATATCACATATTAAAAAAACAAAAAATACTGGAATACATGTGGAATAAATGTAAAATGTAAGAAATCTTTATAGATTATGAGTTCTGATTTCTGAAAGTTCGTAAAATCGATTGGAGTACCCAAGAATTGAATAAAAATTTGGAGATTGAGCTTTCTAAGAGGCAATTCTAGTTGAACAAGCAATAAACAAAACCCTTAAAAAACTTTCCTAAGAATGGAATAAACATAAATCATAAATGAAACAAAGTATTCAATAGAATCGCATACTAAATTTCCAAACAAAAAACCGGTGGAAAATATTGTTTAAAATCGGCCTACCTATAAAATGGCATTTTCAATATCTCAAACACATAAACAGAATATCAATTCTTAAGACACCTAGTTTACGAAATTCGATATTATATTATAAACATGAAAAACGCCATGAGTTATGTTTTTAAATAATCTACAACCCAAAATCAAAAACCGAAAAGATAGACCATTTTCTCGGGCTCAAATTTTCGAAAACACAATAAACAAAAATCGTTCGTTTCACTAACATATTTGGATAATATTACCAAAAATAATACACAAAATTTTAAGAACATGGTAGATATATTAGCGAAAGTCTAGATTTCAATAAAGTTTATATTGGTCAAGCAGGAAGATCCTTTGTCAAAGGATAGATGAACATTTTATGGCAAACACCAACTATCTATAAATATTCATCGCCTGATGAATTTCTTTGATATTTTTAATTAAGTTGAATATTGGTTGTTACAAATTTTTGTTCTATTCGTAGCTTTAAATACTGAAGTATTTAATCTGTTACTACCTAAAGAACTTCGGCTTCATAACCTTTGACAATTTTCACGCAATTCACCAACTTCAATTTAATTTACGTGCTTCTATCTACATGACGATGCAGCGTGATTTTCCCAGTAAAAAAATTAAATAATCTTATAGTAAACTATTAGGCATAGCACTCAGGTACCATATACTGTCTAATAGATTATATGGTTATATTTCGTTTGGTTCTTGCAACTTTCTATTTCCTAGATAAAGTAACTAACGTGTATTTCGTAACCAGTTTTGGAATACGGTTCACGTTTGATATGTCATAAAATTAACATTTTATTGCCTACGCTTTATGGTCAAATTAACGTTTCCACCCTAACTTCAAAGTTTAAATTCTATGTAGTATTCGTTCTACATTCCTATAAACCGTTTTATACACACAGATAGAAACTATTCGAAGATATAATTTACCGCAAAAAACAAAATGGAAAATGCTACTTACACTTTGTTTCAAATGCGACATGTATAGGTAGTTTAAAATATCATGAACCTTCGCGAGAAGCTAACCTTATTACAAAATCATTTACTCGGCCGTTAGCTATGAGGCTCGCCTAAAGCCAGGGACTCAACTGAGTCAATGTTTGTGAGGTGTAAATGTGAAAATCGAAGAAAGTACAGATTTTGGTCACTGCGCAACTCAAGGCCAAGGTTCATGAGATTCTAAACTACCTCTAACACTGAAATCACAATTTTTAAATAATTCTACACCTAATAATTCACAAAATCAGTAGCAACTTTTTGCAGACGATGTGCACCACGCTGCCTATCATTAATCGGTAAACGCTGGTAAAAGACAGCAAGTAAATTGTTCGGTGTTCTGTTGGAATTATCCACGGTGTGCTGATGAGATTCAAAGAGAAGGAGAGAAATCTCGACCCTCTCCTAATAAGTTAGACAATCATTCTGTTAATCGTTGTATAGTCACTTTCATGCAAAGTTTTAAAAACAAAAAAAGGAAAACTCGATAATATAGAAAACGTTATTTTTTGCAAACGAGTTTATGATCAAAGATTTCATTTGCAGTATCAATTAACTACGTACATATGTATCTATATCAACTCTCTTAACGGATGCATTATTCTCATACACGTAAACATATCGCTTCTACGTAACAAATAGAAAAAAAAAAGAAATTGGAAAACGGAATATTGACTACGTACGACTAGGTTTCTAGGTGAATTTATTGGGAGCTATGGTAGTTCGATTGTCGTTTGTGAGAAACATCAAAACCAGACGTACAAACCATTTGAATAGTAGCTGAAAGCATGCTGGAGTCTTTTATGAAGATGACACTTTGTTTCGTTATTCTTGATACGTACACATGCATGTGTATGCTACAGATATTACGAAAAAGTTATTCGTATCAATAGATGAATGAAACCCGATGGTCAATCAGAGCCCTGAAAGTTTCAAATTCAATTCTGCGTCCCTTCAAAGGTGCACGAAATTGAAATATACTTCACGTCGTCGGACAGTGTGCCGTGGTGCCTTTCAACCGAGGTACATTATCCAAACGAATTACCTACCCTTATTAGCATCCTCGAAAGGGCATGGAGAAACAGAGGACTTTGAGAAATTTTGCTGTGGCTGCCATCAGCAAAAATTCGCTTCCTATTTATTACACCCTCGGTCTGGTAACGAGATTAACTTGTGCAGCCACTGTCGGAGATGCATTAGAGTGTAGACCTCCGGAAATAATTAACACTCTAAAGCACACCGTGCGAAATCTAGTTTATAAAAACTAGAAAGGCCTATACCTACGACGAACTGACACAAAAAGGACATGGACTGATTAAGTGCGTTTTTGGGTCATGTCAAACTCGGAAAAGCAAAACTCTTATTCGAATACAATTAAGGGACGTACTGAAAAAAATCACAAAAATAGGCAAGAAAGATGATTTATTGACAGAAATGGGTTCCGATACTGGTAAAGTGTATCCTGATGTCGTTATCATCATCATAAGGTCGTCAGTCCTAAGATTGGTTGTACACGCACCTCCACTCCTTCCTATCCTAAGCTAATCCTCGCACTTCCCCAAAACTAGAACAACCCAAATCCTTAACAATAATCTAATCTAGGTCTACCTCTACCCCTCCTAACTTCCGTTTCTGCCTCTAATATGTCTTTGACTAGACCTTCATGCCTGAGAAGGTGTCCTACCAACCTATCTCGACTTCCGTAGTCCCCTGTCTTCCTATTCTTTCTAATACCGCTTGAGTTCTAACCTTTTCTATTCACGGTATCCTCATCATTCGCCACATTTCGAACACTTCTAACTTTTTCTTTTCCGCCGCGCCTACTGTCCATGTTTCGCATCCGTACAACGCCGCGCTCCAAACATACACCTTTAACAATCTGTTTCGAACTTCTAAATTAACCGTTCCCGTACACAGAAGTGACTTCTTGTTATTGAAGGTGACTCAACTCTGCGCTATCCTCTGCTTTATATCCCGACTACTCCTTCCGTCCTGACTTATCTGACTTCCCAGATACCTTAAATCAGCCACTTCTTCAAATCTTTATATTCCCGCTTTCCCTACCTTTCTGTTATACTTATTAAATTATTATTGCTGCCGGATCTTTAAAAATGTACCATATCCGCCGGACATTGAATCCAAATCTATGTCTTGCATGCACTTTAACAACCCTTTTCAAATTTCTGAATTTACCGTTCGCCAGCATAGAAGTGACTTCTTTTTATTGAAGGCGACTCGACCCTGCGCTATCCTCTGATTTGTATCCCTACTAATCAAGACCTAAGATGCATTAAATATCAATAAGTCATCCACTGGTATGACCTTCATTTTTAGACCAAGACTCAGCATTCGGGAAGACTCTAGTTCAATTCCGAGTCCAGGCTTTTCGGTGGCTTCCTTGGATTACATAGACAAATACGAGAGCAGTAATAATATTCCTGAGTGAAACTGACGGAAGAAAGTCAAAACCAGAGCCTGGACTTTGGGTTGGCAATCGAAACAAGAGACAGTGAAATTTTTCTTAAGTAGAGACGAAGCATATTTATGAAATACATTTTCAGCAATATATCTGGAAATATGATGAAACATCTCGAATATCCTGTAAATAGGGAAGTATATATTTTTGAATTTCAGATACATGTAAAGTTGAGAATCTCAATAACGACAAACGGACATACGAATGATTTTTCATATTCGGTTCTGTTTTCGTATCGGAATTTAGGAATCTTAAAAATGATTAAATTAGTTTCTTGTTCGGTGTTGTATGGTGCAACGTACTTTGAAAGTGTAGAAAGAAAAAATGACATAAAGAATAAATGAAAGACAGAATGGAAGAAAGAATAGAAGGAGGAAAGAATAAGCGATCGAAAAGAGCCCTGGGCGTTTTCGTGCATCTCCGATAACTGTGGTTTAGCCTTAATCCGACAGCTCCATATGAGGCTGCCTGAACAAGCCATTCGTTGGTCATGTGTATGTACTTGCTTTATGGGAGAAATAAAGTTTTAAAAAGGATTTCGATTTCTCAAGTAATTACGCTTTAGACCCACCTACTGGAAATAATCCGTGATTTACACCTTACACAGATCTCTTAATGGTGAATGGACCGGTATATTTAGGTGAAGTCATAAAAACTCAACGTTAAACCTTAATATACTAGAAACATAAAAATGGACGAATCAGGAAATTATTATTCCAACACTAATAATAATAGTAGTACAATCAAATTGTTATCTGAGACCGAAAAAATCAAGGGCTGCTATTATTTCTTGTTGTCCACAAGGCATAATCCCAAACTGACGTACCTATACTATTCTCACCTTGAACGAATGATTTTATCCAAAAATTTTAAATGTAAAAGTTGTAGAACTCGATAGACATGCGTAAATTGTGACTTTACAACATGTTTTTTTGTATATATTTATCAATGCCACAAAATTGTGTATATTTTCATTTAATTCCTTTTTAAATTAAACAGTACCTTTTATATATTTTTATATGAAAACATTTAGCAAATTATAAATTAGAAACTGTTAGTATTAGGGATAAATTATGATTATTCTATTATTTTTTTGATCTAAAATATGTATTTAACGTACTTATCAAATTTATAAATTGAACGTTAAAAACAACTTTTAAAAGAATAATGGTTTTTATTCGACACGTACCTATAGATTACTGATAATAAAAAATTCATTGCAATCGGTCGCTATGTACTTCACAAACGACAATACATTATTCATCTGAATTAACGAAAGCTTTGCAAAAGTAGTAGCTACAGAAAAAAATAAATATAAAATCGAATGTCCGTGCAGCGCGCATGTCCTGTCCATGATAAATCGAATATTTTCATTTTTAAAAAATAATCGCCTGATTAAATGAAATCGATTAGCTGCAAAAAATTAATACAAACTAATGCGAAAAGTCAGAAACAACAGCACGCGCAGGTAATTTGCCAGAAAGGACTTCAATTGCTTTTTTTTCTTATTGTATAATCTTATGAATCAGTTTTTCCGATTAATTGAAATAATGAATTATTTATTTCGATAACTCAATAATTGATTATTAAATTTAATAATCACCCAGTCTACATAACTAATAAGCGAATGTTTCATGTACCATATTACCTTCTATAATTATTTTTGAATTATATTTACCTACCAATGTAGCTGCGTTTTTATGCGAAAACAAAAGAAAGCAAAACAAAAATTAGCATGTTGTTTTTCTTTAAACATTGCCTTTTCAATTAGTATTATGTTTGAGTAACTAATTATTATAATTTAACGCAAGTTGAAGAACGTCAGTCAAGATGGTTATCTTTCTAGCTAATGAAGCATGCAGTTATAGTGGCAATCTAAGCGTTTACAGAGCATTACAAGTATCTCGTAATTTTTACTTAACGTATCTTGTGTTTAGGATAACAGTCATTAAATGTATTAACACAATAAAGTTTACAGCATCTTTGCTGGCTCCTTAATAAATACATTCTTTCAGCACTTGAGACATTCCGCTTAACAGCTGCTTATTATACAAATTAATGAACTAAAAATACTTTTAGCAGTGGATCACACAATACCATTTGACTTCATAAACGAAAACGAAAGCACAATAACAATGAATTACGAAATGGGGCAAAAGGCTCTTTATTTTGTGAAAACCACTGTTAACCTTTCGTCCTAAATATATTAGGCTTTATCAAGAATACTTTTTAAACCTCAATAAAAAATAATATACTACAGACGATGAAGTCTAATAATTTAAGGCGAAACGTTGATAGTGGTTATTACAAAGTAAAGATCCTTATCCCATTTTGGATTTGATTACGTTTATATTCGTTTAACAAAGTGAAGAAATCTAATGTACGAACCTAAAAGAAAAGTAAAATGAAAATTACGTAAACATCAGTCGGTGAATGACCATCACTTGGATAATTGCATTTTTATTAAGGCAAATAGACAAATTTCTACACCACCATTGAGGTATTGCCAAGGAACGTCACATTTTTGCGAGTGGTTATAAGTAAACTTACCAAAACAGTTCTTAAAATCGCGTAAGATATACGACATGAATCACACCAATACTGATTATTGTAAAAATGTAACATTCCGTCCCGCATGAATCAAATTTGTCTGTAAAAATTAGACTATGCAGCACTTTTGTTTAGAAACCAACGACACAAACCCACTCGTGGCTGAAAATCAATTTCAAGCAAAGCGTGCACTTGCTGCAAATGATAAGGATGCAGCAACTGGTTCTTTAAAACTTCCGCCACTGTCACAAGGAGGAGATAACGTTCTTTACTATTTCGCGTGTAGCATTTTGGGGATAGTTTTCTTTAAAATCAGGGTTTTCATCCTTACAGCGGCTATATGGTTAAAATCCGTAAATACGTATCATGTCACACTATTGTAATGACAACTGTTCTACAGTGACTGATGTGCACTGATGATTAATTTAATATTGCTGAATTGGTTTATTGAATTGTACATCGATTACCTCATACAAAAGGTTTAAACATTAAAAGAATAAGCGACTGTTACCATAAACACCCTTAATCTGATCTAACAATTAAACAATACATGAGCAAAAGAATTCTAAAGAAACACCATTCTGACACTGGCTTATTGAGTGCAGCGTTGCGGGCCACATTTCTCTACCAGGCCCGTAATTAACTTTACCTATACTTTCAACTATGTTTTTCTCGATAACGATGAACTTTTAAACATAAAAGCATTTACCTACTTATTTTTTATGTTTTATAGTACACACCCCTGCAAGCTCGGCACTTATTTCTCTTACACCCTGTATTTATTAAAATATTAAAAAGACTGCTTGAAAGATACGTATACAAAACGTTTTATAGATACCAGAATCAAATTTTTACAAAAGTCGTAGGATAGACAGCAAAGAACTGGAAGAGGATGGCCTTAAATTTGATTTTAGCCGCGATCGTTAAGATTTAAAGGACAACTAAAAATTTTTTGTTTCTAAAACAACTTTGTGTAACACTGTATACATATGTATCAACGGTAGTTTTCTAGAAGTAAAATAAAAAAAAACGCTGCGTTATGTGACAGAGAGAATCTCCTTTTTCTTTAAGTCAAATGTTGTTAAGTATTGTAGTAGCAATTAAATAAATCAGTGTAAAAGGATGAAAATAAGATATTATTGTATTTAATTATGAAAATAGATGTGTGTAAATAATAAATAATAAAAAAAAAGTGTTCGGTTCGAGTTATCGAGAGTTAAAATCTCGAACTTTCAGAAGCGCTGATTTACAGCAGAAGTGAAAAGCGGGTTCCTTTGATTAGGAGGCTGGAATCGAAAATACCAGCAGAAATGTAAACATGAATGTTGCATGAGAATTGGCCGAAGTGGGCTACTCATAACTTACAGACGCGGTGTCAGAGTTGGTAGCTGATCCGGCTAAATCTCCGAACCTGGTCACATCCAGGTCACAAAAACAGTCCAATTAGCATCTTCCAATTCTATAAGTCGTTAAATTGTAGCTGACATAACTTTCGTAATAATAATAAAAAGAAAAAAAACAAAAAATACGCCACACAGAGGCTCAGCTATCTCTAAGAAAGGCTTCGACCAACAAAGGAGCCGCATTGACATTTAATTTCCAAACTATACCAACCAAATACCGAAATATGAAACTATAAATAATTTCAAAATATACCACGAAATATTCTTCAATAAATCAAATATTTTACGACCCTAATCTGTTCTATCGGCATTTAAAAAAGTTAAGGAAACCGGATATTCAATTATAAACGTTTAAGAAAGAACAAAATTAAATTAAATTATCCTTGCAAAGGGCTTCGTGTGGTTTCAAAAACGGTTACTACAAACTAATTAACGTGGAAATACAACAAGTAAAATATATTGAATAGATTCCACCTTAACTTGATGAAAATCCATCTCAACATAAATAAAACTAAGACGGCAAGATTTTCACACACTTTTATTTAAAAAGTAACAACTGTTTAACCACTCTTGACCTCCTCAGACTTCTACTAATGTTACAATGTATTGTAGGTGTCATTACTAATGGTAAATGTGTTCTGAACTAACCCTAGTATAAACATACGCAGTACATTGTAACGATAATATTAAGTACTCGAAGAGTGACGAAACAATTGTTACTTTTTAAATGAAAATGTGTAAAAACCTTGAAGTCTTAGTTTTGTTTAAGTAAAATGTATAATTTGTATGTATCTACACAATTGTAAAGATGCGCCACATCTTAAGTACTGAACAAGATGGTACAATGTCCTTGCACTTTCTCGTATAGTAGAAAATTGAACTTTAACCGTTGCAAGTCATAAAGTCGGTTGTACGATTTATTAAAAAGTTGGAAGCAAAATTGGCTTCAGTCATCGAAAAATTGCAACAAATTACTCATAATAGAACAAAAGATCATATTTTACATTTGCCTGTCAAAAGTTAACCGTAAAAATACAATTCGATGCAGAAGTCGACAACAGAGCCTTTTATTACCAGACATACGAGGGTGGATTGATAAGTTTCCGGCCTAACCAAGAGATGACGCCACTAGGCCTACCTTGAGGTGACATTCTATAGTACCATCCTTGGATAGCTTGTAGCTATAGTTTCAGCCCGATCTCCTTGCTAGTGTAGGTTTGACAGCACGCTGAACAAGACGCCTCTGTGGTTTTCGTAAAAATGGAAAAGCAGGAAAATCGTGCTGTCATCAAATACTTTTATTTGAAGGGGTTAACGCCGAAGGAAATTAAAAAAGAGATGGACTCAACACTGGGGACATCCTCCCCGTCATATTCAACCGTTAAGCAGTGGGTTTCCGAGTTTAAAAAGGGTCGTGTGAGCACCTCTGATGGGCCTCGCTCAGGACGCCCCGTTGAGGTCACAACTCCAGATATGATCGAAAAAATTCATCAAATAGTGCTGGGAGACCGCAGATTGAAAGTGCGTGAGATAGCTGAGACCTGTAAGATGTCATATGAACGTGTGCAACATATTTTGCACCAACATTTGCATATGGAAAAGCTCTGTGCAAGATGGGTGCCGCGTTTGCTAACAGTCGACCAAAAATTGATTCGAAAAAACATTTCTACCGCAAATTTGTCATTGTATAAGCGTAATCCAAGCGAATTTTTGCGTCGATTCGTAACCGTTGACGAAACGTGGGTCCACCACTACACTCCTGAAACCAAAGAACAGTCTAAACAGTGGATTGGACCAGGGGAACCAACTCCAAAGAAGGCAAAAACAATTTTTTCGGCGAACAAGGTTATGGCTACTGTTTTTTGGGATGCAAGAGGTATTATATACATTGATTACCTTGCAAAGGGTAATACTATCACTGGTCAATACTACGCAGACTTATTGCAACGTTTGAGCCACGAGGTGAAAATTAAACGACCTCATCTGGCGAAGAAAAAAATCTTGTTTCATCACGATAACGCACCAGCGCACACGTCAATCGTTGCGACGGCTAAAATCAACGATCTAAAGTTTGAATTGATGCCGCACCCTCCTTACTCTCCAGACCTAGCCCCGAGTGACTATTTTCTGTTCCCTAATCTCAAAAAATGGCTTGGCGGTAAGAGATTTGCGGACAATGAAGAAGTAATCGAAGCTGTAAATGGTTATTTTGAGGAGCTTGACGAATCAGTCTATAGAGATGGCATTAATAGACTGGAACACCGCTATGAGAAATGTATCAGCCTTGGAGGAGATTATGTTGAGAAATAAAAAAAAAAAATTTTTAAAAACCTTGTTTTTCTTGGTCAGGCCGGAAACTTATCAATCCACCCTCGTATACCCCATGCTACTTAGTATAATCGCACTTCGTCATTCGTCTGACATGTCTAATAAATAAAATTAGCGATTTGCTTAGCAACTAGGTGCAAATAAAGAATTTATTAAAACATAAATTCTCAAATGGGTTCATTCTTACAAAATCCTTCAAAAAAAATAATATATTTAAGGGTCATTTTCCGTAAGGATCTAGCAGGATCCTTTTGTGTTACGACTTAAAGTACCACATATACTGCATTCCACTTACTTAAATAAATTAATAAATGTGGTAAAGCAAGTAGGAAAGCGAGTATAGAATGTAGAAATTGCAATTATTCATGGCATATTTGGTTACATTATTTAATAGCAATGTTGTGTGCATGGAAGAGTGACATATGTGAGAAAAAATGATTATTTATTCGTTGTAATTTTAGATCTGGACAGCGTAATACTATACGTGTTGCAAATATAATTCATAGCTGCACAGTGCGCGAAATTATTACTGCTCGACTTTTGACTTGAGTGCAGTTTTGTTGTTCGTAAAGACATAGAAGCAAAGCTACGTGGGAGGTGTCACAGATCTAACATACCGTGGCGTCAATGGATCACATAACGCATAATGTTCTAACAAACAATGTTCGCTGCATGTTTGACAAAACTTGAACGAGTTTTATGGCCCGTTTTTGCTGTTCACTCCTGTCCAATGGCATTTTTAATGTAATCACGATAATTAGCCATAGGTTCTCTATACGCCCGATGCCCAAGCACTAATAGAAATGGTTGTAAAATCTCGACTATACATCTAACACCAACATGTCAAAAGCCCAAGCCACAAATCCTCGCTATAGATCTCAAAGAAGGAATTTATATAATAGAAGTTTTTCAAAAAATCAAATTTTATCTAAATTTTCAGGACAAAATAGGCACCTAATCTAAATTAAATTGGTTTATACAAATCCAAAATAAAAAATCAAAGCAGAATAGGGCACAGGGAGCAATTAATTAGACATTTTTTATTTTGCAATGTTCGGAGATTCATCCCAGTTTATTTCTGTGTTCTTTGGCTCTTACTTTCAGAGCTCGATCATTTTGGCCAGCAGATACAGTGTAAACTCTATATAACGACACTTAAGGGACTGAACATTTTTCGGCGTTATAAAGAATGGTCGTTAAATGGAGAGAAATAAAAGATTTTTATTCTATAATAATATGCATTTACCAATATAGTACACATTTTGCACACGAACATTATTATTCATACATTGCGTATAGCCTGTTATCTTCGTCTGATGTTTTTTGCTGCTCCAATATTTTAATTGTATTTTGTTACGTATCTTACTCATATCTTGAGATACTGCTGGATCAATTTGATTATATAAAAAGTATTTTTTTAATAGTTTCGCTGCATCAAGTGCTTGTTTGATGCTTGGTGGAGGGACAGGATCGTCTTCTTCAACAACGTACACAGCTGCAGTTCTTATCTATTTCGGCAACTTAGAAAGTACTGCTCAATGATTTATAATGCCGCATTGTTGTCGTTAAATAGAGTGAGCGTGACGCTATATAGAGTGTAATATTGTATAGAAAACAATGTAAACCAACCAAGGTCAAGCAATTTCGACGTTTTAAGGAGTTTGTCGTTAAATCGAGTGACGTTATAAAGAGTTTACACTGTATTTGTAAGATCGCATCTGGGTTTGCTATAACCTATTTTTTTAAAAAGGCCTAAGCAATTTTCGTTTCGACAGTGAGAAAAGCTGAACCGGCTTAAGATTAAACTTTATAATGAATGTTAAGTTTGGAATATTTTAAGAATTCATGCCAAGTGTGCATTGGATGTTGGTGTTTACTATTTTTTTTTTTTTTGTAAAAAGTAAATTTGGAAGAGTATTCTGTTAAACGTGAAGCATCCCTTGTAGTGTATAAATCGAAATACGTGACAATTTGGCTTTTAAAAAATCGAGTACGATCGCTGAGGCGGACAAGAATGAAAAAGAAACCAGTTCAGAGGTATACGGGAATATTTATACACATATATGCTCATTATTCAGCATATCCAAAAAATCTGTTAAAAAAACGCAAAATAATCGTCGGAGAGAAGGTCTTGAAAAGCCGCTAACAATTATTTACGTCAAATGATCTGTATGCCCGCTAAAAATGTATTCAGAGTTGCTTATAGCGAACCCGAACCGCTTGCCACACTAAGGAATGACAGCTTATAATTGACTGCTGTCCTTTTCCTGTTTAACAAATTTCGCTTTAATTTTTTACTGTCTGAATTCCAATTTAAGAATATCAGACACCGGTCAAATGATACTTACACTTCTCTCTTTTGCATATTGTTTCTGCATTCACATTTTTTTGTATATATACAATACCTACATTATTTTGAATACAACTGTTAACATGCACACAACACCTTGGTCCTTCGAGCCGGATTTCTACAAATTGTAGTACCTATTACCGAAACATCAACACATTTTTTACGGCTTCTGTAAGAGCATTTTGCTAAAGGTTAACCGTTAATTAAATTTTGTTAATAACCCAAAAAATTTAACTATTTAGCACTGTCAAACCCAATCAGTCTTATTTACCTACTAAATTTTTGTATCACCCGGTACGAAGTTGACGGACAATTTAAGCGAAGTGAAGCTTGAATAATGGCTTTCAAATCATACAAAACTAATGCATTTGAAGAAACCAATTTCGTTTTATTGATGTTGGATTGCGTATCACGACATTTCGTTCTCGAGTTTTAATAAATAAAATCAATCGTACATTTGATTGTCGGGCAGTTTAGTGTCTAACTTTCTTCGCATAACGGATTTTTGAAAGTAATAGTAGGAACAACGCTTATAACAGTAAAGCAATCGTATGATATGGTATGGTATGGCATGTATGGAGCATAATAGTGTAGTAAATACACGCTACTTGTAATATAATTCATTTGATATAACGTCAATTCTCGCTCAGTAGAGCCAATGCGGAATAAATTTATTTATTAGCAAATTCTTAAGGTAATGCAGGAGGCTCTTTCGTGACTTGTGTTGAGGCTGAAGACGTCGTTGCAACGACCGGGCAGATGGACAGTCCACCCGCTTTAATACTTGTTATACGTAATTGACAATGATAGATAGTCTAGTTATTGTTTCACGTACTTATGCTACAAACTAAGAACTCCTCCTTCACGTTTATATGTATAGTGAATGATCGGTGGATAATAACGCGTCGCATTGTGACTTGTGAATACACGTAATATCCGTACGCTCACATATTTCCATCACGACATCCTTCTGTCACAACTTAATAATTTCAACAAGCATGCCAGATTTTGCTTATCCAATACATCGTTTAATCGACTATTTTCATTTTTAAAAATAATCACGTAAATAAATAGCCGATTAATCGCAGAAATTGATTTTTAGTAATAAAACTATAGCACCTGCAGGTACTGTTATCACTTTGAAGTAACAATACGTATGAACATTTTTAAATAAAAACCTTGCGGTCAACCTGACCCAAAAAATGTACTACATAGCTTCTAATAATTAGTTCCCTAATTAACAATCGATTATTTCGATTTATTGACCATTTCGATTTAATCGATTATTTAAGAATGATTGTAAAAATAATCGATAATCTATTATTAAATTTAATAATCGCCCAATTCTACAAAACACCATGCCTTTAAACACACATTTCAGTTATTAAGAAGAATTGATAAAAAAAATCCTAAAATTTAGGGCAAAATTCGGGATTCTAAGTTTTTACAATATCAGTTTAGCTGGTGTCAACGTTTCGTCTTCGATCTTAAAGGCTCTTCAGATATAGATAAATTATCTAAAGCAAAATCTTAAGTTTCACTCTAAACACTCGTTATTGTCCTCAAAACTGTATAAGAAATTCTAATAGTTACCAAATATCAATTGTATGAAGCTTGAGCAAGGTGATCAAAATATATAGGAAAACCTTCGTTGAAAAATCCCCGAAAAGAATTTTTTTATGATATTTTCTTATTTTATACTTAATTTGTATTGACATACCTTTGTCTATATATTTACGTAGAAGTAAGTTTGCATTGTTTTGTTTAATTTATTGAATAAAATATGAATAAATAAAGTCGACCGTCATCGTTTTTTTTTTTATTAAGTAGGGCCATTCTTTGATGTCGATTGAGGAAGTTTGACGTTAAGATAAGAGAAAATGTAAACTAATGAGAAAGTTATCGATCTTGTAGGCAAAATGATATCGGAGAGTATTTTGCTCAAATAAAACGATGACGAAGGCAGGTTCTTCCTAAGTAAAGGTAACCTTATTTCCTCTCCTATCAATCATGGAAACGTATTCGGTTACTTAATGGATTGTTAAATGTACAACAGACAGTGCATCTATGAAAAATAAAACAAAAAATGAAATGAATATAAACCGATAAATGTATTTATCCAGATTAGTTTGTTAAAAAAATCCATTACACATCTCAAATCTACCCTTAAACAATTTTAACGAGTTTAAGAATACCTAGAAGTCAATGGTATCGACGATATAAAGACACGGGTGTTCAACCCTTAATATTACATTGAAATTGGGGGAAGCCGTATTTCTAGAGTCTTCAATACCGTAGAATATCTAGGAGGCCCAGCAAGATTTTAGTTTGCTACTGTATAATGAAAAAATTGTAGTCAAAAGTCTTAAACGACAGATGCCTCAGTTAAAACATATGCATATCTCTTATTAAAAAAAAAATATTTGTAATCTAATAAAATTTAAAAGGGATTAAACAGAAGCGAATTTTGAAATAAATATTTTTTTTAATGTTTAACTACGTAGAGAGTAATTGGAAAAATATAAACGTATATATACAGTAGGTACACGTACATACATATACACGCAAGTAAAGTTGATAATGTAGATTACTGTTTATTTTTCATTAGTAAATATTTTGCGTGCCTTTTCGAAAAGCAAGCTCGAGAGTTTCATGCGTAAATTCATTCTCTGAATGGTGTACTTAGATGGAAAAAAAAAGAAATGAAATCGATATTTGAATTCTGTTTGCGAAACTTCAACCCTTTGTAATTAGGAAGGGGGAAAATATTCTCGCGCTCGTGAATGTTTCCCTCGACGTCACAGATCCCAAGCTGAAAACTCAGCCAACGTGTGAAGTATTAGCCGTGATGTGGGAGGTCAGAAACCGAGCTAGGGAACACGATCTATCTATATATACGACAGGCTAAAAATCATGACAGAATCATCTTATAAAAACAGACGTTTAAGTTCCATATACCATAAGCAATAAAACTTATAAGAAAGGTTTTTTTATTGATTACAAAACCTCACCGACGTTTTGTCCCAGCTGGGAGCTTTCTCAATTCCAGATAATTCTGGGCGATTTCTGGTTTTGAAATCTGTTATTATTTATTTTGAAAAGGTACAGTTATTGGTTAAGTTTCAATAAGAATTTAACACGAAGAGTAAAGATATGATTCGACTACTTAATTTTTATGATCAACTCAACTGTATACCATCGCCAAGAACGCTTTTCTTCTAAATTTATTACATAATTACTCAAAACGAATCAAATGTTTAATGTGAAACCCTAATCGATACCTAATACACTTATACAAATTTTTTTACACTTTTACACGTTTTAGTTTAGAAATGGGTGGGCTGAGGGAGTAAGCGAAGCGATTTTGAAGCATAATATTTCAGAAACAAGATTTCTAAATGTTATAAATCAAAGCTTTAGTTCAATGTAAGAGCTTTTTATTAATTATACCTCCACAATACACTCACTGAGACTTCACAAATGAATCAAAACTTACAGGGTCCATCCCGTTGAGCTAACATCATGAAATTTGGTAAGAAGCAATGTCTTATAACACAAATAAAAAGGAAAATGCGAAATTTGTAGTTGCATCACAAAAAATAATTTTTATACTTTTTTGGGGAAATCATACTCGGAATAAAGCGGGAAAATCTTCGAGACCGGATAAATCAGACGGATATGAAGTTTTGAGGGTTAAAATTGTGGATAAAAGTTAGTTGTGAAATGTCTACCATTAATATTATTAAATGAAACAAAGAAAACAAAAGAAAAAGTATGAGGTATGAAAGGTTATTGTTTTGACGATAAAATAAAATGACATATTGCACCTTTACACTCTCGTAGCCCGCAGGTTTACACCATGGCGAGTTATTAACATGACTTGTAGTGGAAGGGTATCCGAACATCTGGAAAGAAATTCAAAACCATTATTTATGGCGGTTACCCTACAAAAATGCCCTATAGCTTCCAGACTTCCGATTACTTTTGTTGTAATGAACTAGGGGCGGTACCAAGTTTATAATAAAACAATGATGCCGCAATCGGCTCACGCCCCAAAAACGCCCCCTTTGGTAAACAGTCTTTCCTTCTTTTTCACGCCATCTTCATCAGGATGATGATGTATTAAAAGGATTCGGATTTAATTTCACCTGGTGAAACATGACACCATTCTCTCTCTACTAGGTAAAGCCGTTGCCTCGTCGCACTCCAAAACTACAACACTTTTATACCCCACGAAACCTTGTTTTTAACACCTTCGATTAATAGCGGAGAAGTATTTCCCGTATGCATATACAAACCTCTTTTCATTTCTAATTAAATCCACCATAAGCAACGTGAGAACTCCGATAGCTAGACAAAGAAACGCGACACTCCACCGTGCATTTTTCCAACGAAATGCCCTACTCATTTTACATACTTACACGTATATCAAATGGTCTGTTCCGCAAGAAGGAAAAGCCGGTTGCAAATCGCTTAAATTTCCTAACAAACTCTTCCTTAAACCCCAACATACCGACTGCAAGAAACCTTCACCACCCTTCTTACCAAAACTTGCGGAAAGCCTCCATCACAATTCATCAGTATTAAAGAAAATTCTTTTCCTGTTGTACCTTCTAAATTATCATTTAACTTTGTGATAACGTAATCAAAAATTTGCTCTTAATTGTAAGTATCGCAAGCTAATATTCTACGTATTAGTAATTTTTAATATCATATCTGCATTCAATAACGGTAATCATTCCTTTCCGACAGGCTAATTATTTCATGTTATCTATCCGAAAGTTAATAAGTACATAATCTGAAAATGCTATTGGATGTAGCAAATTTTACTATCTGGCGGCAGTATCTGTGTTTAATTTGGGCTACATTGTTGATTAGACGTGGTCGCATTTTTACGTGGTTACTTCATGTAATTACTGGGAAATCGAAAATAAACTGACCGAATAGTTACGCTTTAACATACACGGTATAAACGCTTATTTATTATCTAATGTCCTATTTAAATTAAACACTAAAATAACGTCTCTTACTTATATGTATATTTTGAATTAATGAATTTCTTTTTGGTTGATGAAATGGACACAGTAGCGAGTTTTTAGAACTGCTAGATAACGTACGTTCAATGTCAGCAGTTCTCTTTAAATACGACCATACAGACCTTAAATGATATGTATTTGTGGTAATTGTATAGTAACGGTTGCGTGACAAATTAGCTCAAAAACGGCTAATATCCCAACTGGTAACGAATTACAACGCGATGCATTAGATAGATGTTGTTTTACACGACATTGGTTAAACATGTAACACAACACTGTTGGTATTAACTTTAACTCATTAAAACACACGAAAAAACACAAAATTATCTTTTTTCCTCCACGTCTCTGTAATTGTCTAATACTCCCTAATACAATCAATACCACGGAAAATTCACATTGATAGTTACGTTAGGTTCAAGAACTAAATATAACCATCCAAGTTATTTGAACTAGCGTGTTGTCTGGTCTGTCTCTCGTGAGATACGGTATTAATTACTCTTAAATTTACAGGAAGTGGATAAGTATCTGTCGGAGAATTTAATGCCACTACATTAAAAGTCCGCCGTTATTTTAATCGTATACGCGAACGCCGCAGACTATATAGTCCTTCATATTTTCAACTTGATTTTCAACAAGCATAAATTTTTTCTTCATCTACGTTTATCAACTTTCTACTAATTTCTTTATTAATATTAAACGTATTAAGCGAAGGTTTTATTTGATTGCATAGGGTTGTGGTAAGAAAAGTCAACACAAACGAAACAAATGTTGTAGTAGTCATGTCTTTGATTTTTTATCAGTGCTAGTGGCTCCTAAAAAATTTATAGTAGATATTATTAGGAAGGGACTCAGACAGGGATGCACACTGTCACCGCCACTTTTTAATCTATACATCGAAGACGCCATAAACATCATTAAAGACAGTACAACTGTAGGGATAAATGTGCAAGGGCAAAAGATTAGTATTCTTAGATTTGCAGATGATATAGCAGTATTAGAATCTAGCAAGGAGGACCTAGAGATAGCTATAAATAAAATGGAAGCGCTACTGACAGATCAGTACTGTATGAAAATAAATAAAAGTAAAACTAAAATACTGGTATGCAAGAGAAGAAAAAGTAGGGAAAGAGCGAAAAATTAGAAGAAGTGGCTGATTTTAGATACCTAGGAAGTCAGATAAGTCAGGATGGAAGGAGTAGTAGGGATATAAAGCAGAGGATAGCGCAGGGTCGTGTCGACTTTAATAAAAAGAAGTCACTTCTATGCTCGCGAATGGTTAATTTACAAATTCGAAAAACGTTGTTAAAGGTGTTTGTTTGGAGCACGGCATTGTACGGGTGCAAAACATGGACAATGGGCGCGGCGGAAAAGAAAAGGTTAGAAGCGTTCCAAATGTGGTGTTATAGGCGGATGATGAGGATATCGTGGGTAGAAAAGGTTAGAAATGAAGAAGTATTGGAAAAAATAGGAGAACAGAGGACTATGAAAGTCAATAAAAAATAGGTGAGATAGATTGGTAGGGCATCTTCTTAGGCATAAAGGTCTAGTCAGAGACATATTAGAGGCAGAAACAGGAGTTAGGAGGGATATAGGTAGACCTAGAATAGATTACTGTTCGCAAATAGTTAAGGATGTGGGCTGTTCTAGTTTTAGGGAAATGCGAATTTTAACTCAGGATAGGAAAGAGTGGAGGTACGTGTCCAACCAGTCTTAGGACTGACGACCTTATGATGATGATGATTATTCTAGTTCAGTCGGGAATATTTCCGAATACGGACGGAATTTAACTAAATAAAAGATGAAATTCGCCAAACTTTGGTAAATGATAAAAATATCGACAGACTTTGAACTAGTTATGAGCAAAATTAGTGTTGTCTTTCAGCATTGACCTCGATCTTGCGAAGATATAAGACCAAAACTGTCTTTGTATTAGCACGACCAAGAACGAACGAACAACACCAAGTCCGAATATGCAAGATAACACACAGTTAATATATTTTTTTCGTCAACAATAAAAGATCAATTTATGCACTGAAGGAAGGTTAAGCTCTCGATTTTTCATAAAAAAAGAAAAACTGTGCTTAAAAAAATTATTAAAAGTATCAAACTAAATGGGCAACATACGTTTTGGGGAAAACTTAAATCATACTCGGAAAAAAGCGGGAAAAATCCGTATAAATCAAATGGATATAAAGTTTTGGGGTTAAAACTGTCGATAAAAGTTAGTTGTGAAATGTCTACCATTAATAATATTAACTGAAAAAAAGAAAACAAAAGAAAACCTATTAAAAAAATTATTAAAAGTATCAAACTAAATGAGCAAGACCAAAACTTAACAGCCAAGACCAACCAAGACTATATCGATAAGACCAAGACGAAGGTTAGAAGTATCTGAACAAAACCAAGACCAAAACCTAATAAGCTGGGACAGTATTGGTCTTGGTCTACTGTGAACGTAATGGACTTTTTTCTTATAATAGGTAATTCCGCCTGCGGACGTTTAGGCATGGCGTTTTTTAAAATGAAAAGCGGTGATTTGATATCAGGTCGATCAAACAACAACAACAACAACTTTCTTTACCACGTGAAACGTTCCAGCGTGACCGTCCACCCTATCGGAGACCCCGATTAATTTCTTGTAATGAATAAAACAACATTTCTCTTTGTTCACGTTCAAAGAATCTTTAGCAGCAGATCCCCAGCGTTGTGGATAAGCTCAGACGGTATTAAAGGTGTGAAGCAAACGTGTGAATTCATGAATAAGAACAATCGAAAACTTGAGTGTCCTTTAGTCCTTTCATATGATCGTGTGGTTTTGATTTCATTAAATAGAGGACCCCTGCTCTTTAAAACACGTCTCGGTAGACGTATTTGTCGGAACTCAGTTGACGTACATTGACTATAATGTTCGTACTATTTCGTTCCAATGGGACCTATTAGGATACCCATGAACGTGGCATACGTATTTGTCATCAGCCTGTTCACAAGAACATCTCAATTCGAATCAACATAGCACATCTAGACAAAAAACAATTGAAAAAATGATGCGTCTACTTATGTATAGACGTCGACATATACATAATTATTTAATATATACTTATTTTCGATTAGTTTCTTTGATTAGTACGCCGTATTTGATATGCACCACACCAAAGTTCAAACTAATTAAAAACTAAATATAATAATATAACCTCTAATTATTTCATACCAACTTTTAAAATATTCCTATTCTGTTCGTTTAAAGTTATAATACACAGTCTACAAATGTCTAGGCAGAATTGAAAGTAGCGAATTATTCATAATAACTGTGACATTTATACCGATATTCTAGTAATTCTAAAATTTATAATAATTGTTATCAGTAGTAAAAGTTAGTAAATATTTTCTACTACATTCAATACAATGTGTTTGTGTTGTTTAAATCTTACATTCGACATTTGACCGCTTTGTCCAATAAATAACACACATTGTTTTTGTTAATTTTAATTCAACTTTGTTTTAAAAATAAAAGTTATTCGGAACGCATAGGTACCATACAACCCCTTTCAAATTTTAAAATGGATACTCATCTACGCACTGTAATAAAGGCAATTAGAGAGAGATTACAAGCAGTCAAAATTACCCTTATTTTGTACAGTTCATTGAGCATAAGGGGCCCTAAAGGTTCCAGCACAACACGTGTAATTTTAGACCACTTGAGTTGAATAAAATTCGGCTAATTTGTGATCTTATGGTCCTACTTTAGCTAATAATGCACCACATATTATATGCTACACTTCAATATGAAATTTGATCTTTACAGTTAAGCGTCGTAACAATAAACAAGTTGATACCCCTTTTATTAACGAAAAAAAAAATGTATTTTAACATAGATACCTATTACCGAAATATGTCTAATTTGATTAGGTAATTATATTTACAAAAAATATAATAATTCAAATATTCGCCTCAAAAAATAATCTATCGTAAGCAACAAAATAATTTATTAATCACAGTCAAATCAATAATTCTTTAGCGCTTTTATATTTTATATTATTCGTAATTATAATTTAAAAAGTTGAACTATGGACATTATGCGCCATCTACAAGAGAAAGATCTAATTAATGCAAGTTTATATAACTTTCTACAGCCATTTCATAAGCAAATTAAAATAAAATTGACTTAGCCATACCTCTGGCGTCATCTATGGACGTTAAATACAAACTTCAAATTTAAAAATAGTCCCGCCATCAACAGAATAATAGTAATTAATGAAGAAGATACAGATAATGTAACATAATCTTTTTAAAATGTTCATAAAAAAACCACAACATTTAATATAATAGAAAATGTATTCGCTAAAAACATTATCATGCAAAGAATTTTTGCATTTATTTAAACAAAATATGTATATATAAAAAGTAAATCAAATTAACTCATTTTTGTTATTGGTTTGCTACAATTTCTTTGCATCATCTGCATCAATACTAAACAATTAACGTTTGAATCCATGAAAGGGCGAAATTAATTAATATCTAACGTCATTAGTATTGAAAGGGATTTCTAACAATTCATTTTATTCGTTTATGTGGTTTCTATCTAATTAAATCGAAATCACAGTTGAATTTTATTGTAACTACGGAACAGCCGAATTTACGCAAAATGTTTCGTATTTGTTTTGTATGGCTTCCACTATGCTGATAAGTAACTGTTTTTTCTATTTCAGACGTTTGGATTAATCTGTATGAAACCGGACTTTGATTTTACGTTATAGGGTTAGGGTCCTCCGGATTGATCGCGGAAATTTTTCGTCTAGGTCAATGTACAAGCAAACCTGAATTTCTGAATATTGAATTACTAAGTACTTCAAGAAAAAAAAAAAAACAAAGTAGATATCAATGCAAAAAGAATAAAGCAAGAAAAAATACAGTTCTGCTAGTACTTATACAGGTAAGGCAAAACATTTTTTCAACCACGTCGATCTAAAAATACCTATTGTTATTTATATGAAAAGATGACTGAAGATATTTGTACAATTTCCCCATACCTTGTCGTATTTTTTAAAAAATGATGCCGCTCTTTAATGATTGAATGTAATAGAATATTCGTATGTTCAACTCTCAATTCACTATATATAAGATATTACAAGTAGAGATGCACGCATTTTCACAGATAAAAAATAGAATCCTTCTAAATATTTCTGAATACGTTTACAATCGTACAAAGTGTCATAGTCTTCGAAATATGTATCGATATTTTTTCATAAATAGGACTATTTTTCACCTGTAAAAATGCTTACATAGCTATAAAAAAGTATCAAGTGTTAAAACTGTAATAGAATACGCTTCTGTACTTTCCCTTTCCAACCGTTATTACAGTCTGGAAGATTCTAAACGTACAAGAATCAAGGTAATAAAAAAAAATAATCGACACGTGTGACATAGTGTTTTAATTATTATAGTGGCCACCTTTTCATTTTTATTATGGTAATAATAATACCAGCACCAAAACTAGATTGTTCATATATTTCATACTTTATTACTTTTTCATTTACGACTAAATTGCATTTTTTTACCGTTGTATCAGATAATGCACAAAGCAAATGCAAATGAAAAAGAATCGCCTAGAAATACTTAAAGTAGCAGTAGGAATATATTTTTGCAGTTTAAACATTTTCGTTGTTATCTTTAACGTTGTTAACAAATGTCGTCTACGTTTTACCAACTGTGACATAAAATCACCTGATAGTGTTTTATAATAGCTTCTTCGTTATTTAAATAATTTTAAACATCAGCAGATTTGTCAAAAAAACAGGAAAGGCACACTTGAAATTGAAATTATTTGTTATTCTTTTTAAGTATGAACTAATAATTATTACAAGATAGTTAGCAACAATAATGCTCTTCTTTTAATCATACGTAGCTAATAGGTAAATAGATATAAGTAGATAGCATCGTTTAACTATTTAATTTTAAGATAGCAGAATTATCGCGCCTACGCATTGTAACTAATAAAATAAAAAAATGTTTTTACTCCGTCTGATAGGCACTGCAAATTCTAAAAGAGACAATAATTGCAATATCAGTCAAAAATAATAATACATTGCCATTTTGCAAATACAATCTGTGCTAAACAATGCATTCTGATAGTAATTATACTGGTTAGTATTATTATTTTTATTTACGAATGCGATCATTGTTTTTTAACATGCTTAGCAAACAAAATCTTTTTCAGGTGTTTAATAAAAATTATTGCCATTGGAAAAGGAGTATTATTGTATTGATAAGGCACTTGGAGAGTCGTGACAATCTTTCTAAATAAAATTTTTCTATTAACTACGAAGTGTTTTAAATATATACAATAATATCCGTACCTAACGTTAAATAAAAAAATTATACACGGTATTTGTTTGTTTACAAAACGAAAAGGAAACCTATAAAAATTTTCTATAATAGCAAATGCTTTACCTACTACTACTAGCAACTAGGTAGGTACTTTCACTCGAACTATCACAAAAGAAGCTGATTCTTCACCTCTTTATTTCTAGGTAAAAGCCATTCTATAAATGCTTAGCCTTAATAATTTTTTAAAGGTACTTTTGCTTACTTATTCATTAGCGCCTGTCACTAATAAATAATAAAATTAAATTCCCATTTTTTTAGATAATAATAATAAAGCCAATCAACAGACTACCTAGATTTATTGCAAATAATTAGAAAGATATTAATTGTGTGTTCTGCGAATAAATTTTAAATATAATGTAAAAGGTTTGTAATAAAAAAAAAATGTGCATCTATCAGATTCCCAATAATAACATGTGTCTAATCGTTACCAATAAAATAATCGATTAAGTTAATATCGACACACAGGGATGGATATAGAAGGTGTAATAAGTACTGCATATCGTTTATGTAACATAAAATTACCGTAAAAACAGATATTGTTTTGTGTAACTTTTTGCTTGCAAGACTTATAATAGACATTTTCTTATTTAACAATTTAATTGAACAATTGCAATATATTTCAAATACGAAGACATCTAATACTTACAGTTTATTTTAATTGCGTTGTTAGTAACAATAAATACTAAGATAAATAATAATTTTTATTGAACTGTCTACATTTTTCGTTCATTTTACCTTTCTCTATTTTCCTTTTTTTTTTTAATCTAAAGGTGTATTTCAACATTATAAAATTTATTTTCAACAATGAATTTTTAAAAATACTCTTATTTATCACCTAATCAAACTTAATTATGTATGTTTTATATTTCGAGACAAAATCGTAAGCACATAAAAAAGCACGCATAGTTCCGGCCGTTAAGTCCTTAATACAGTGGTTTCCAACCTTTCTGTACCTGCGCCCCGCTTTAATAAAAAAAAATTGTTGCGCCCCCTTAATTTTTCTAACAATCTAATTTCATAAATACTCGACTGATATTCCAGCAAGAGTATGGATGGATGTTTTAGCATTTGTACCCGAAAAATTCGCGGCGAGGATTGTGGATTACGTATAGGTACCTATTTTGCTGATTCATTTTTTTGACACCTATCCAACTTTTTTGGTTTGTATTCGAAAATGATATTTTGGAAACAGCTGCATGCCCTCCAGGTTGGAAACCACTGCCTTAATAACTTGAAATTAAATGACAATACCCTGATAAGTATTATCAGAAATAAAGACCAAACGTCTAAGGTATAAAACTAAAAATTATAATCAATGTCTATCCATATTGCTATTTTTGCTTTTGAATGAATAATAACTCAAGTGTGCATACGCCAGTACGATAAAATGTAATAAAATTCAATGTTTTTGTGTACTTGTAGTCTGTTATTATCACTGTGCTAAATTGACTATGTAATATACTGTATGTATTATCTAATAATTAAATGCTAGTATAAATCAAGTCGTACTTTAGAAAATGAGATCATTTTCGTAATGTTTGTTTATAAACGTGTACTAACGGATTACCGTCTAAAGTTCAAGTGTTGTCTTTATTTTCAATTTTATAACATCTTCTTTTTTACGACGAGACAATTCAAAATTTCATTGCACAAAGTTCACGCACATTGAAAGTACAAGTTCATTATCTCTAAACGAAACAAAACCTTTGACTGACAATACAAACTTGCAAAATACTTGTCATTTCACTTTTAATAGACACAAACGAATCTTAGAAATATTTATCGCTTAATTCTAATTCTAACGTAATGATTAAAACTATTTACACCTTTAAACTAACGAAATAAACTATATATATGTATTTCATATTCACTGAGAAATAATTCTGCATAATTCGGTACGTTATACCTTTGTCAACAGTAATATACCCTAAATTTACCGAATTATAATTATCATCATCATTAGGTCGTCAGTCCTAAGACTGTTTGGACACGCACCTCCACGAATTTCTAAATTAATCGTTTCGCCAGCATAGAAATGACTTCTTTTTATTGAAGGCGACTCGACCCTGCGCTATTCTCTGCTTTATATCCCTACTACTCCTTCCGTCCTGACTTATCTGACTTCCTGCATTCCTAAAATCAGCCACTTCTTCTAATCTTTTGTCTCCTATCTTTACATTCGCTCTTTCCCTACTTTTTCTTCCCAGCATGCCAGTATTTTTGTTTTACTTTTATTTATTTATTTTCTTTCCATTTTATTTAAACCTATCTCTAACTCCTCCTTGCTAGATGCTAATATTGCTATATCATCTGAGAATCTAAATCTAAGAATACTAATCTTTTGCCCCTCTATATCTATCCCTACTGCCTTTAATGATGTTGATCGCGTCTTCGATGTATAGATTAATAAGTAGCTGTGACAGTGTGCATCCTTGTCTGACTTCCTTCCTAATATTTACTTCTCTACATCGCTGCCCAAGCTCTGTAACTGCCTGTTGCTCTTTATTATAATTATAACAATAATTATTCCATTTATAAATATAATTTGAAAAGAAAAACTTTGGAAAAAAAGAAAATTTTGAATGAACCAAGACAATCTATAATTAGTTTCATACCACGACGTTCTTTTTATCTTTTGTAACACAGCTAAGAACAAGGTTGTCGACTTTTGCTATCGAGAAAGAGATTAAAAGACAGCAAAGATGAACAAACTGCGTTCATGTTAAAAAATACATTGAGCCAAAATGTGGAAATGCATTCACTTATAAAATTTAAGGTCAGCTATGGTATTTACAAAACATTAGAGTCGTCCAAACCTGACAAGTGTTTATTTAATTCAATTGCGTAAACATTTCTCAAGGTAATTTCAGACAGACAGTACTTTTAATTCCATTTAAATTGCCAAAGAAAGTGTAATTAAAATTCTTGGTGACAATATTTGCGAATTCTGTAATATTAGCTAATCTTAAGAAGAATAATATACCTATAGCATGCAATAGTGACAAATTAAAAACAGAACATACGTATTCTCTGTTATTATGTGCAAATATCTTTTAAAAAATACGACGTTCTACTAAGAAATGTATAATTTCTATTTTCAGTGAACTTTTTCTTTTACCTGTACAGTATGTGTACAGGGCGTCCAAAAATTGAACAGCGTTTATTTTTCGATTTTAATTGGAACTTTAATTAATAAATTCGGTCGTTAGCTTTTAAATACGTTCTCATCACATTTTTTTTAAAAAGCTACACACACACGTGACAAGTATAGACAAAGAGGTCGTTAAAAGTGACCCTGACAGCAAATAAAACTGCGTATGCACTGCCTATACACATTCAAAATATGATTAGGATTTAAAAATAAAACAAAACACGAAAGTTAACAATACTTCCTAAAAATATGCAGAAATATATTTTGAGCAAGTACAAAAATAATAAAACAATGTCGAGTACAACCTTGGCAAAAACTCATGCAATTAAGTCATTCACTGTACTCGATCTATGGAGTTGGTTTACTCGTTTACTTGTATGTTAATCTCAGTCGTGGATAAAATAGTTGAGAATTGCAGTTTTCAGCTAGAGATTGTAGTAGCTTAATGACCATCTATTTAGCGTTTTAAGGACTCAAGTTTTGTACAACTTCAGCCAAAATTATTAAGCAGTTTAAAAAAATATTAGCGAATATTAAGAATTTTACCATTTAATCGATACCTATCTACCTAAATTTGGATGGTTCGTTTTAATTTATAAATTCTTTTGATATCTAATTTTAGAAAAATTCGAAGAAATTAATAAATTACAGGTAGGTCTATAGAAATAGTTTAGGTGATTCGCAATATGAATACAATTTACGCAAATTTAAATCATTGTATTCCAAATGATGTTGAACCTTGTACCATTGACTTAATAACAAAATTTATATTTATTCATTCTTGCAAAAATAAAATTAACTATTTGTCCAAGAATGCACGCGCAGATAACCAAATAAATCCTACAATAATTATCCTGTTCTAGACAGGTTCTAGAGTGTTTTAACTTATCGCATATTTATAACCATACGTAAAGATTACCCATGAAATACTTGCTTGTAAATACAATTACGTGAAATATAAAAAAAAAGATAAATGGATAAATGGTTTCTATAATAATATGACGGATTTATTGCGTCAAATGCGACCGATTCAAGGACGATTTCTTGTAGTTGACGGTCAATTTATTTAATAACAAGTCCATCTTATATGTATATCGATCTTGAAAAATTGAAAAAATAATTTTAGCCACAAATGCAAGGTTATTAAAGTTTGGTTTGGAAAAATAACTCTTCAATTCTGGTTAACTATAAATAACCTAATATCGTCAATGCTTTTTAAATTAATTCGTACAATGACGTCTTTAGGGCACGGGGAGGGATTAAGGGGGCCATAGCCCTGGACATGTTCGAGTTCGAATGAAAACTTTTGCGTTATTATCAAACTTTTTTCAGTTACCATTCAAAATTAAAGCATATTTATGTTGTATAGTGGAATTCGTTTATTATGACTCCGCCTATATTAACTAACCGCTTAATATGAAGTAATTGCAGTGTTAAGTTTCGTTTTCATATTAAATTCTCTATAGGAAAGTTAGGATATAATGACTCCGTTTAAAATGACATATCGTTTATTATGACTGAATCTCAAGAAATCATATCCGGCTGTAATGACCCAAATGATTAATAATAACATTTTCACTCATTTTTCTGACCCTATTGATGTTACAATTCTTCGATCTTTTTCTTTTTCTGTTAATAAATATATACAATTTGTAGTTTTTCTCTCTATTGAACTAAACAACTAAATAGAAAGTTGTTTATTTTCTAAGACTATGCTTTGTATGACGTGTTTATCATTTTTCTTCGATGTCATTATAAGCGGATTCTACTGTATTTTAATAACGAAAAAATTAAATTATACTGAAAATTAAACAGTGTATCACTAATTAAATGAATATTAAGAATTATGCGTATTGTATCTGTATCCATTGATTGTAAAATTATTGGCTGTTTTAATAAATAATAGGATTTTTCTAATGGAACCATTTTCGATAGCAACCTTCTTCAAAAATTCTGTGTATGTTGTAGCAAAAATGTACAAGAAAAATATAATTACAAAACAAGCTGGGAGCATAGTTATTTACCTGCGTATGTAAATCTCGTTACGTCAACAATTAAGACGATTAACTAACGCAAAAAAGTTAAAAACCCCGCCGTATTGTTGATGAATTTATTTTGATTAAAATTAAAATGTAAAAAGCAATAACAACTTTAATAGAATCGTAATAAGGCTCATTAATTTGACAAGTATGATATTTGGAAAAAAACTGATTACTTAGTGGAAAATTTACTTCTTTAAGAATTCTTTTATCAATGGCTTACGATTATCCGTAGGGGCAAACACATAAATACGACATACGTCAAGAGTTAGTGTCGATTAACTAACGCAAAAAAGTTAAACACTCCGCCGTATTATTGATTAATTTATTTTGATTAAAATTAAAATGTAAAAAGCAATAACAACTTTAATAGAATCGTAATAAGGCTCATTAATTTGACAAGTATGATATTTGGAAAAAAACTGATTACTTAGTGGAAAATTTACTTCTTTAAGAATTCTTTTATCAATGGCTTACGATTATCCGTAGGGGCAAACACATAAATACGACATACGTCAAGAGTTAGTGTCGATTAACTAACGCAAAAAAGTTAAACACTCCGCCGTATTATTGATTAATTTATTTTGATTAAAATTAAAATGTAATAAGCAATAACAACTTTAATAAAATGGTAATAGGGCTCATTAATTTCATAAATATGGCATTTGGAAAAAACCTGATTGCTTAGTGGAAAATTTACTTCTTTAAGAATTCTTCTATCAATGGCTTACGATTAGCCGCAGGGGCAAACACATAAATTAGTTATAACACTTGATCATCGCATGCTACACGTACAGAAGAAGTAACCAAAATAAATAAACGCGTGTCGGGTGACTACCGATTAAAATTCAATCTGTAAATTATCAACAGACACGCTGACGCTACGCTTAAAACAATAAATAGATATCCCAATTCAATGTTTAAATGAAAACATAAGACATTGTCTATTTGTTTGATAACCTTAATAATATTTTTTTCAAGTCAAAGATAAAATAGTTAATATTTACATTTTGGATTTGTAGTAATGTACGCCAATTAATAGTAATTAAATCTCTATGTCATTATATCTTGTATCTTAAGAACCGTACAGTAAAAGGCAGCACCATCATTTGAAAAATCCGATTTTGTGTAGGAAAATAATAAAGTAATATATCATAGGTACGATTTAGGTAAATCCAACAAATTCAGTTTTAAACTATCGATAAGTGTTACGTTTTGTTTAAATAATTTTGAGAGTTCGATTAATTAATAATCTTATAGTAACTAATATTATCAATGCGAATGTGAGTTTGTTTGTCAGCTTTTCACGCCTCAACTACTCAACCGATCGTTATGAAATTTTATACACACATTGCTAGGGATACAAAAAAGGACATAGGATACCATTTATCCAGAAAAAAAATACTCTTTCCAAAGGATAGAAAAATTAGTTTTATCTAGTCGATTTTACGCCTTAACTACTCGATCCATCATCATGAAATTTTATAGACATATTTTCCGGGGTACAAAGAAGGACATAGGGTACTTTTTATCCAGAAAAAAAATACTGTTTCCGAAAGATAAAAAATTAGTTTTATTTGGTCGATTTCACTCCTTAACTATTAGATCGGTCATCACGAAATTTTGTACACACTGTCAGGGCTACAAAAAAGAACATAGGATACCTTTTATCCAGAAATAAAATACTGTTTCCCAAGGATAGAAAAATTAGTTTTATATGGTCGATTTCACTCCCTAACTACTCGATCGATTATCATGAAATTTTATAGACATATCGTCCGGGGTACAAAAAAGAACATAGGATACCTTTTTTCCGGAAATAAAATACTGTTCCCGAAAGATAAAAAATTAGTTTTATTTGGTCGATTTCACGCCTTAACTATTAGATCGATCATCACGAAATTTTGTACACACTGTCAGGGGTACAAAAAAAGGACATAGAGTACCTTTTATCCAGAAAAAAATACTGTTTCTGAAGCATAAAAACAATTAACTTTATCTGGTCGATTTCACGCCTCAACTACTCCATTAATCATCATGAAATTTTGTAGACACATTGTCAGGGGTACAAAAAAGAACATAGGATACCTTTTATCCAGAAAAAATACTGTTTCTGAAGGTTAAAAAAATTTGTTTTATCTGATCGATTTTACACCTGAACTATTCTATCGATCATCACGAAATTTTGTACACTGTCAGGGGTACAAAAAAGGACGTAGGATACCTTTTATCCAGAAAAAAAAAAACTGTTTGCGAAGGATAGAAGAATTAGTTTCATCTGGTCGATTTTACGCCTTAACTACTAGATCGATCATCATGAAATTTTGTAGGGATATTGTCAGGAGTGCAGAAAAGGACATAGGGAATCTTTTATCCAGAAGAAAAAATGCTGTTCTCGATAGAAAAATTACTTTTATGTGGTCATCGATGATCTTTGACATGTATTTAGGACGTCAACGCCAACGAATAATATAAATATTCAACTTTTAACAAGTACCTGCTGTACATATTTTTTAATTGCATCACAAATCCATTGCATAATGTTATCAAAGTTATGCTTTCTCTTCTGATATAAAGTATGTACCGATATGTACGTCTGAAAAGTCCTGACATTTTCTAAAACGGCTAGGCAGCAGTAAATTATAAATGAATAGTAGATTATACAGGCAAAGCAAAACATTCATCGAACATAGAAATTACATATTTCTTTGTAAGCATTTTTTCTTTTTATCGCGTATAGAATACAATTTTTAACCATGTCTATCTAAAAGTCACCTACTTATTTGAAAACTATCCTAAACTAACCGAACACACAAAATATTTTAGACAAGGAGTAGCAACCCCCAAAAACTTTAAAAAACTTATACTTAATATTAACTACATGATGATTCCATAAAATAGAATTTTCTTGTGTTTGGTTATTTTTACCCCACTAGTACAGGTGTCGTACATCCTAAAATGTCGAATTTTGCAAAATCCCTTCAACATATAAATCATTTGAAGCACTATTTTAGATTGTACTGTAAACAATCTTTTTCTAGTTTATCCAAATCAAAACCGGAAATAAATTACATTAAGCCAGTTGATTTCAAAATTAGATATTTCATATTAATCATATTTAGTTCAAAATCAACAGCAGACTACACGATAATGAATCGATATTATCTACAACAAATTCATATCTTGATCAGACAAAAGAGACACGAAAATTACATTTGTTCAAAACGTGAAAAACCCAAATGATAAATTTAGTTATGTATAAACAAAGGTGAAATAATTTTTTATTTCACTTCTACTTTACGATAATCAGGTGAATCACTTGCGTACATAGGTACTTACAGGAATGTAACTAGTACTTAATAAGTTTGGCTTAAAAGTTGTTAAGCCAGTTTCAAAGATATCCTTGCATACCTAATGGTAAGCTGACGATGGAAAATCCCATCGAATTTTTTAACAGTATTCAAACGGTTAAAACAAGAATTTTTACGGCACTAATCGTAAAGCTGTTTTCGAAAATTTGAATACAAACAACATAATTTAACAAATACAATCAGTGCAGCCTTTAGAAGGCGGATTTAGGAGGGAGGCTGCACTCCAGGACCTTATGGATAAATAATTTAATTATTTCAAACATTTTGTTCTGTTTTCACTAAATTTTTGTTTTGGTACAACATAATTTTAATTTTTTTATAAATGGGTTATTAAAATAATGCAGCATCGAGTTGGACACACATTACGGGCCCCTAATAATTTTCTTTTAGTAGTTTTCAGCATTGAATAAAAAAAACTTGGTAGATTAATGGATTCAACATTATCACATTGTAAGCCTTCACTGAAAAATATTGTCTGGGCCCTCATTTTCGATACTTCGAACGAATATTCATGATCCTGAAGCCATTTATTTGTTTATTTTCAATTATTTTGATGAAGTAAAGCACGCAAGACTGAGTACAGTTTCAGTAAACTTTTGAGAGACCACACGTGGTAAAAGGAAAAGAAAATAATTGTGTTGGAAGGTAAAAGCCGGAAAATGAAGTTATTAATTTTATCACTGGCCTTGACATCAATAAATGACCTTGTAAACAATTTTTGCGTATTCATGGTATTTACAAATTTTAAAATAAATAAATATAGAGACCAGGTCGAGTTTATTTCTCACATTTGTTTTCAACCGAACTTTAAGTCTACCCGTACTGTGTTATAAGGAAAATATTCTTTAATAAGCGTAACGCAGGTGATAAGACAATGAATAGCTCATTACATCACACCATAATAAAATGTGATAACATATCACTTTTAAATGATAAAAATAACGGGCCAAATTTTTATCTTTTAAATAAGTTTATTAATATTCAATTAACCATGAATTTGTACAAATTTAGGAGTTTCCAGTACTACACACAATAATAATAATTAATAAGTAGTTATCCACTTTCGCTAACGAAATTTTATGCGTAGTGTATGAATGAAGATTTTGATCAGCAAAAATTAAGTACAGAAAATATACCTATCTGGAACATTTCGTTGTTTTATACATATAAAATTGTATTTGAAACTTTCCATGAGCATGTCTGATGAGGGAAATCCCAACAAAAAATCCCAGAAATAATATTGTCTGTATCTAATTTGTGGTCACAAGATCTTCATTCCTACCCTCGCATAATAATGATAAGTAGTAATTTTGTACATTTTTGAAAGTACTTATTCACAGCTTTAAGCCAGTAATTAATGCAACGAATAAACTGCAGGTTGTCTTACACTGTATACACATACTGAATGTGTTACAAAAATATTTATTTTCAAGAGTACCTATACTTCCTTACACCAATCAACATGCAATTTATCAACTACACTTCAAGTACCCAGCATATCAACAAAGAGAAACTAAAATACCTAGTAGTATAGACGAATTTTATTCAATAAATAGGCACTATACAGTAATTCATTCTGAACCATTTATTTAAAACTAAAACACATGTAAAATAAAAATAAATACAATTTTAACTAGCTAAATAATAATTATAGCAAAGTAGTAGCTAGATAGTATCAATAATTTTAAACACCAGTGATACCATACATACTATCACATTGTAAATGTCACATANAGCATATCAACAAAGAGAAACTAAAATACCTAGTAGTATAGACGAATTTTATTCAATAAATAGGCACTATACAGTAATTCATTCTGAACCATTTATTTAAAACTAAAACACATGTAAAATAAAAATAAATACAATTTTAACTAGCTAAATAATAATTATAATAACAATCAGCGTGTTGGCTTCGGAAATCGACAATAACACATATCCAGATACATGTTATCACTGATCAGTAACAAATTGATATCATTACTAAGCCTAGAATAGTAATTTACCTACACTCACTCTCACAATCACACATTTTTCCAAGTGCAAATCATAGCGGATTCCCTATATCGTGCTGATAACGGGATGTTAAATATTCAGAGGCTTCTGTCAATTGTCTCAGGCAATGAGTTAGTCCCTTAAGATGATTTCTAAAGCTCTGGGCCAAAGCAGCAGTCTTATCTTGCACTTGGAGTGGTTCCTCTATTCCTGAATCATTCTCAATCCCAATATCTAACTCAGAATCGCTGCTGAGAGATGAAGATGAATTTGTAGATGCTACGCTAGCTGTTGATGGCCTACGAGCGTGACCCTTCGCATTTTGACTATTATTACTAATAACACAATAATTATTGAAGCCCTGTTTGGCTGAGGTAGTTTTCTCTTCCATGTTCTGGCCCCACAGCAGATCTACCTTAATACTGTTCAACATATTGTACACATCTATCAGATCTGCTGAATGTAACAACTCTTGTGTTGTTGTTTTTGATTTGGAGTTTTGATTTTTTGATGTGGGATCTTGTTCATCCCCCACTTTCAGATCCATCAATCTGCATGGGACCAAAATCGTCTCATCCATCAAATTAATAGCTTTCACTAATTCCCCTATTGCACTCAAAATGCTCTGTTGTGAAAATTCAACATTATCATGACGATTAAAGCGGCGTAAATATGTTCTGAAACAATAAGAAAATAAACATAAGAATAATTTTTTAGAAGTACTTTACTTAGACTGGATTTTATGAATATGTGGTAACTAAAAAGAAGACCACTTATAAAAATTTAATGAGTTAAATTTTGTCCGCTTTATCCTATTAAGAATAAGAACATGACATACTTAAAATTGCATAATAAAAAACAAGGTAACTAAACAAGTAGAATTTCTAATAAGAAGTTTATAGGTACAATTATTTGTTCATAAACTTTCACTAGTAACTTAAATTGTAATAGCCTAATAATCTATTTTTGATCATGGTTCAGTATGTTATTAGACAAGATTAGCAAAAGTTTTCTCTGAAAGTTAGTCATAAAAATTTTTGATGAACCTATCACACACGCCCTACTTATTTTTAATTAATTCCCGATTATCATTTGTAATTAAACTTACCTCATATCTTCCATGTCTCTGTTATCATAGGTATTCATCCTTAAATCTTCGTTGTTTAATTAATCCAAATGGTTTTGCACAAAATTCACAAATACTCACTGCACATACAAACGTCTACACGAATCTACTGTATTGTCATCTATATACAAGCCATTTTATACGCACCCGAGAAGTGGGGCTCGGAGTTCGAACATTAACGAACGAAACCACTCACTAGTTTCGTGATTTTTGAATTGTTTTAAAATTTTCCTATTGATTATCAAGCTCATTAATTGCTTAATGCACTTTTCACTATCAGAAAAGGTCTACAAATGCTTATGGATTTTCTCTATCCTGTTAAGATTTTCATTTAATATTGCGCCTGCTTTCAAATCCCTGACATGCACTTTAGAGAACAGAGAGTCAGGCCATAATTCTGGCTTCTTATTGGCTAGGTCAAACACACGACTTATAAATTTACTATTTATTATTTATTATTCACCCATCCGACTATATGCAACTCCCAAACTCTTTAATCTAATAAAAACACTCACTAAACATAAATATTTTTTAATAGAAGTCGTTAAACTTATCGCATGTCCATCCCTCGTCTTATTCTCATTACAATTTATCAATTTAATAGCTTTCCAAAAAGAGAAACAAAACTTAATAAGCTTTCAGTAATAGACCCCTAATCAATAACCTACGTACTCATGTATATCATAAATGCTACTTAAACCTCCAAAACTCTTTACTCTAATAAAAACACTCACTACACCCAAATATTTTTCAATACAAGTCATTAAACTTATCGCATGTGCATCGTTCGCCTTATTCGCGTTAAATTTTAACAGTTTAAAAGCTTTCAAAAAAACGAAAACAAAACTTAATAAGCTTTCAATAATAGGCCCCTAATCAATAATCTACGCATATCGTAATTCCACCTTTCTCATTTCTCCTGATGTAAATCACTTAGTGCATATTAGATAACATATTAGTTGCATAAAAATAGCCGATTTCATAAAACTAGAGCGGATATTTTGTAATTTAATTCATTAATGATCGTATATAATGGAATTTAATTGAACTCAAGTTCACTGTTTCCCCTTCAAATTAAAATTCCACAAAGTTCAATAGGTTTAAATCTTTTCAATCGGAAAAAAAAAACAATAACAACTATGAAATTTTAATACGAACAATAGAAACTATCGGAATTTCCATTAATTAAAAAAGCTCGTTATGAATATATAAATTTTGAAAACAAACAAGTTACCAATTATTCTTCATAAAAATCATTTAATATTTTGTAACAAAAAAAAGGAAAAGAGTCCGTTTGTTAATAAGCAAATATTCTAAAAGTTATTTTCGTTTTATAATAATAAAGAGCGGTATAATCCTTATTTATGAATTATAATAAATAAATGGAAAAGTACAACTTTTTCTAGGAATATCTACGTATGTAACTACAAACAAAATTCCTCTCATTACATCATTATGCATAATACTAGTTCTATTGTTAGATTTGCAATCTGCATTTACGTTTATTGAAAGCAGTTTTGTATCATTAACAGAAAGACATACCTACTAAAAAAATTAATAGCCGAACCCTGCAATATAAAGCATTAATTTTTTTACGCGTAATTCATTGTTTCCTGTATGAGATTAAATTGAAGCACAAATTATCCTACAATTTGTATTCAATAATTGCAAACGTAATATGTAATATGTGTCTACTAACTTTTTATACTTAAAAAACAAAACTTTAACTAGTGATTGAATTATTTTATTGCAAAACCGACTCTTGTTACGAGTCTTTTTCAGAGTGGGTTTTTTAAACTAAATAAATACTGCTTTCGCTATTCTTTGTCAGTTTTTCCCCCACAGAAATATTATGAGTATCAAAAAGAAAACACTAATTAGCATAAAAAACATGTTATTGTTATTTCTGCTATCAAATTGGCGTGCCTTATTTTATCTGTCACAAAGAAGATTTTATAATTAGGTATAAATGAATTTAATAGATAATAAAGTCTGTCTGTAATTCCTGTTAATTTAAGGATAATTAATTAATATATCTTTTATTTAAGGTTGTTGTATGTTTACGCCAACTGCGAATGCTATTTATTTTAACCGTTTTAGAAAAAATCCTCGAAACATGTGCACACAACGTTTTCTAATAGTAATAGTGTAGGTCAAGTTCGGTAAATGTGACTGACATAAAATATTCAATACCACCTGGGGAATAATACTGTAATGCCTTTATGTTAATTATTTAAAATGCACTGCCAAATTTCGTGGTCATGGTACCTAATGTTACTTTTATTGGAAAAGATAACAGAAATTATAGCGATTAAAACCTCATAAAAAATATCAAATAATGTTTGAATATATCCGGATACTTTAATTTATGTCCGGAATATTCTAGAACATAGTTATCGTATATTATTATACCCGGAGTTACCCATGCCTTAATTTTTGCAAGAGTTACTTTATTTTTATGGTAGCAAAGGTTTAAAATAAAAAAGATCATGACGTTAATTCATTATTTACCTATGTCGAAAATTATTAATGGCTTTTTAATAGTAATAATAAAAATAAACGAAACAGCTAAATACAAGGAATAGCTAGGTATTTGCTAAATCACACTGGCCCAAGGTTGTTTGATGTTTTTCCTTATTCTTGTGTGTATATGTATATTCATCTAATCATTTGCGTCAAAAACAATTTTCTAGAACAAAAGAATACACAATTACCTCATGTCCTGTGCGAAACTTCAAATACCTTTTCTGTTTAATTTACAAAAAAATAAATCGTTAATATTTCGTGTCTAGTTTCGGGCACTTTCTATTGCATAAGTTTTTCGATTTTTTTAACAGTTTTGAATCTTGAAAAAATAAAGAAGATTGATGTTATAAGCAAAAGACTTGATTGCTAAACATGTTAAGCAAAAGGCTTATTTTGCAGCATTACAAAATCCTATGACAAAGAATAACAATAACATTTTACCAAATACTTGCACAAATAACGGTTGTTACTCCATAATGATCAAAACTTAATAATATGTTTTTCGTTAATGGTCGTAATAACAGAAAATGTTCTCTAAAAATCAATAAGCTGTTTTCCTCTTCGCAAGTAATAGATTCGACATGATTGAGAAATTAAGAAGAAATTGCTTAACAATAAACAAAAAAAGGTAAAAACATGTTGATTTAACACTTAACACAATTTACTAATAAACACAATCATGGGTTGATTTTTGTATTAATAATAAGAATTGTATAATGTATTATTTATATAAACCCCCAATAAACTAAAATTAACAAATCATTGTTTATTAAAGAAAATATTTACCTACACAATTTATATATAGATTTCTATTTATAATTCCTTTTAGTTATTGTAAAATGCATGTGCGTAAACCGATATCAAATAAAAATTAAGTAAATTATTAAGCATTTGTTAATGTTTACTAATTGCCTATTGCCTTAATGTTTAACTTTTTAACAGCTTCAATTTAAATTGTTAAATACTGATATTTAAACTAAACGTTACATTTAACAGTATAAAATAAAAGGATGTTATTTAATTTTAAAAAATATTATAAAATAACAATTTACACTACTTTCCTACTTATTTTGTTAAATCATATTTTTTAGCGCTTTATTTGAATAATTTCGAATTTCTAGGACTCATGTCGCCCTCTCTCATAACTATCTAAAACTACGACGTTGGAAGTTTCAAGAAATTTTTCTACTCAGACTTATTTTATTAGTGGCCCATAGATATCGCGTACATAGTCTGACAAATTTATTAATGGTATTGGTGTTGTCGTTGTTATGCGTCAGTATGTTGTAATCGAAGAAAAAATAACTGCAAATTGCCAATAAACATCCTGCTAAAGTGCTTGTTATTTTATTATTGTGTGATACTCTGTATTTAGTTTAAAAATGTCGTTAAAACATTCCCGAAATGTCGTTTCTCGTACAAAAAATCATGGATAATTGAACCTGTCTTTTCAAAATGGTGGGTGTATTTTATTTGATAATAGTTATTTATAATTTATATGGTTTTGTGGATTCCGCCGAAAATTGCCCAACGATTTGTACATGCCTCGGTAATTACGTGGACTGTTCGCAAAAGAATTTACCGCTAGTTCCTTTAAATATTCCCAATTGGACTTCTCAGCTGTAAGTTGCATTATTTACTTGGTTATAATACACCTGTTTAGTTTTGGATTTATATAAAACTATTCTTTAGATATTTAAATTCAATAACTATTTTTTAAGTAACATTATACTATTATCCCAGCATTTCTTCAGCTTTTGTTTCTGTTGTGTAGGAATTTAAATAGTAACAGAATTCGAATACTTAAAAAGGATGCCTTAGAACATTTGACTAAGTTAAGTGAATTAAAACTTAACAAGAATAAAATAAATGTCATTGCCAAAGAGGTATTTGATAATCAAAAACGCCTAAAAAACTTGTAAGTAAATAAAACTTTGAAATTTATAGTAAGTTCATGGTAAATAACAAATGTTATATTATAGGGAATTAAATCATAATCATATAAAGGACATTGAAGCCCTAACATTTAAAAATTTAGAACAATTGACTTCTTTGAGACTAAAAAGAAACAAAATAAGTCAATTAAAGGATGGGGCATTTTTTGGATTAAAAAAAATAAAATCATTGTAAGTACAAATATTTTCATTAAACCTTTATTGTATTTTTATCCTTTAAGTCTATTATAATTTCAAACTGTATATTTCAGAGAAAAGTAACTGTTTATTATTTCAATTAAATTATCTTGTGTACTATTTGCCTTTTAAAGGTGGATAATATTGACTCAATTAATGTAGTTTAGATAAAAGTACATTTGCACCTTTTGGTACTTAATACTATACTGTAAAAATTCATATCTTGTAGTAAATTAGATATGCACTTCAAATATAATAAGCCTGATATATTGTTTAGTAATATCATTATTATTTTTTAAGAATGCTCGACTATAACTTCATTCAAATAATATCAAAGACATGGTTGTATGATTTGGATAATTTAAAGGAATTGACAATATCTAATAATATTATTAATCATATAGAAAATGATGCCTGGGAATTTTGTAAGGGCCTGACTGAGTTGTAAGTTTAAACTTAATTGATTTTAGCAGCAAAATATTACTGAAAACAAATAAATATTTTAGAGATCTATCATTCAATAGAATAAAAGCTATTAAGAAAGACAGCTTTAATAATTTGTATATTCTTGAAAAATTGAACTTGAACAACAACAACATTAGTTTTATTGAAGAAGAAGCTTTTGAACAAGTTCCAAATCTAAAAGTATTGTAAGTATTACTTGTAGAGAAAGATATCCAACAATAAGATAATTGTTAATGTTGGTGTTTATGTTATAGACAATTAAGTCATAATAAATTATCATGGACTATTGAAGATGGCAATGGAGTATATAGGAACCTGATAAATCTGGATCGACTTTCCTTGGCTTCTAATGATGTAAAAGATATAAATGCAAATGCATTTTTTGGCTTAAAGAATATTGTATTCTTAGATTTAAACAATAATAATATTACTTCTATTCAGAAAAATGCCTTTTCTGATGTGCTATTGCTACAGGTAATTTACATTTGTTAGCTTAATAAAATATGACTTTATTTAATGTTATTATTTCCCCATAGGAATTACGAATTAACACTTCGTCTTTACTATGTGATTGTAATTTAGAGTGGTTTAAAGGATGGTTGGAAGAAAGTAAACATTTGAAAGAAAGCAGTTTTGAAATCCGTACTGAATGCATATATCCAGAACCATTCAGAGGACTACCGTTGAAGAAAGTGCCTGAAGGCAATTTTACTTGTGGTAAATATTAATAATATATTTTGTATGAAAACAAACAACTAGTTATTTATTTGTTATAGATGAATTACCAAAACCTAGATTAAAAGAAGAACCAGATGTTGAAATAATGGCACTAAAAGGTGAAAATATTAGTCTAAGTTGCAAAGCAATGTCAAGTTCTTCTGATCCTATGGTCTTTACATGGAAAAAGAACAATGTCGAGATAATTAATGGTATTATTGAAATAGTCTCAAATACAGTTGATAAAAATACAGAGACCACATCAACATTGACTATACCCCGAGTACAACATTTAGATGCTGGGAAATATCAATGCGTTGTTTCAAATAAATTTGGGAGAACATACTCACAAAAATCTACCATTTCCGTATTAAGTAAGTTCTATTTTTAACAACTTCATTTCATGTATGTAGCCATGGTCTTTTATTATGAATAACGAATATTGTGCAATAACTATTTGTAGGTTATTATAGCGTAAAAACTTTAATATGTCGTAGAATTTTTATTATCTAGCCTTGTCCCTATTATTGACCATAAATATGAATTTATAGTGGTATGTTATTTTCAGTTTTCCCAACGTTTGTGAAAATTCCTCACAATGTAACTGTATCAGCAGGAGCTACTGCAAAATTAGAATGTTCAGCAAGTGGAGAGCCGTCTCCAGAAATAGCATGGCAAAAAGATGGTGGCAACGATTTTCCAGCAGCTAGAGAACGAAGAATGCATGTAATGACGACCGATGACGTTTTCTTTATAGTAAACGCAAAACCGAATGATATGGGCATTTACAGTTGCATGGCTCACAATCCTGCGGGCACGATTGTGGCAAATGCTACCCTCGTCATTGAAGGTGGTTAGTATTGTCCCTTAATCGAATTTCTTCTTATTTTTATAACGCTGTTACAGAAATGCCATCGTTTGTTAAACCAATGGAAAATAAAGAAACAGCGGCCGGAGAATCTGTTGTGCTTAAGTGCATGGCAAGTGGTGCTCCAAAACCTACCATACAATGGCTCAAAGATGGCGTTCCAATAAGGGCAACTGATAGATATTTCTTAACAGCTGAAGACCAGCTTATGATCATTATCGACACTATACCGAGCGATGCTGGGACGTATCAGTGTCGATTAAATAATTCTTTAGGAGTAAAAGTTGGCTACAGTGAACTACATATCAAACCAAGTAGGACCATTATTAGATAGGCCGAGTGTCTTTTTTAATCAACTCGTTTTTTTTTTTGCGTAGGTTTAATGAGTAGCAGTGATATGGTTGGCATTGTAATTATCACAGTAGTTTGCTGTGTAGTCGTGACATCGGTTATTTGGGTGATAATAATAATTTATCAAACTCGAAAACGCATTAACTTCAACAAAACGAACTCAAATCAACCTGACCACGGTGTCATAGAATTTCCCGATAAAAATCCACCCCACTTTGGTGATAATGCTTCCGAACATTCTTCTTGCAAGGATAGCGGAGTAGAAGAGTCAGCTAAAAGAAGTAGTGATGATCTACTACCTGAAGGAGACTTTGCCTTAATCATAGAAGGTAAATTATAACAACAGTCATAACTCAACAAGTCCAAAAAGTTGTAAAATTCCTAAAGAATTCTGTGAGAATTTTTCAGCTTTTTTCATTACTTTCTGACCACTCAGTGTAAATCTTTCACTTTAATTTTATTTAACATACTACTGTTCCTATTTTAGAAAGTAATGGTGAAAAAGTGAATCCTTCAAGAACTGCTAGTCTTTCGTATGTAGCAGCAGATGGCAATACCTGCCATACACCTTTACTCCTTAAAGATACCCCGTCGTCGTCATACACCCGTTCAACAAACCACGATCGGTGTAAAGACGAAACCACCCCCGAAATATCAGTATGTACAGAAGAGGATGAGTCACAAAGATGCCAGTAAAAGTATTTACTATTTATTTTTAAATAATAATTATAGCAAAGTAGTAGCTAGATAGTATCAATAATTTTAAACACCAGTGATACCATACATACTATCACATTGTAAATGTCACATAAGCCTATATCCACGTTTTTTGTGGATTTCCTACTGGAAGGTACAACTACAAAAATGTATAAATTTAGTTCCTCGATAATTTTAAGCAATTTGACTGTTAGGTATATAAAAGGGGGCTCCAAAAATTTCATTCCATTTAAATACAGTTTTTATTGACGAAGATACTTGAAAAAACAAAATAATTTTTCATACTTGCTGATGTTTGTTTAACAGTTGCTGTTGTTTTTGTAATTATACGAAAAAATCAAATAAAATGTACCTCGGTTCCTTAATGGATTTTTCGACATTTTTTATTAGTAAATATTATACTTTTGTACATATGTATATGTTAATAAATCGTCCTAATTCTCTAATTATCAAAATATTTTAGTAAGTCGAGCCCTTGCCATGTTTTTTCGACGTAAAGTGTTTCCCCTTTTTAATTATTATTTTCATTTTCTAGGCGATCGGTATGTGTGCCTTATTTTTAATAAAAAGGAAACATTTTTTGTTGAACGTAATCATATTGTTCTTCTCTTATCTGTTAATTTTTAAACGATTCCTGTATTACAACTTGTATTGTTTTTTTTTCTTGTTTTTATTTAGTATCATGTGATGTGTGTTTGTTATTTATTAGATATTTGATGATTGTGATTCCATAATGTATATACTGTCTCTGTTTTTTATTCATGTGTATGGTTTTGTTTGATATTTCTTAGTTTTGTTCACTTTTACTTAATTTTTGTTCTTTATTTACCTATGTGTTCTTCCTTTTGTTAAAAAAATAATTGATCAACAAATATTTCTTGATCAAAAAAATACTTATTTTAAAACCACAAAAACGCATACATTAACAGTATTACTAACTATAAATTTACAGTAGACGTTTAAGTTTTCTTACAAATATATATTTTGTAACAGTTAAAGGGTTGAAAAAAGATTTTTTAGCAAAAGGAACCATCCGCCGTATGTGTATTGTGTGTGCCTAAAGTACACAGTATTAGAAAAAAAGTTGAACACTTGTAAGCATTATTTTTATACAAATCTCAAACAAATTTGGACCCAAAACTGACTTTAATTTAAAAAGGCAACTTTAGAGTATTATTCAGTATACCTCATTGTGATTGTAACATTGAGATTGAACTGTAAAAGAATGATTCGACAGTATGTCAAGAATAAAGTTTTCTTTAAAATATTACGTTTAATTATTACCTACAATTAAACTGTTTTCCCCTAAAACTAGCATCTTTCTTAATAGGAAATCTCATTCAGCAGTTACACGCAATTATTTTCCAATAAAAGATAAGATTAATAGTTATGAAAACATTACGGAGGTGCAGCACCACATATTTAAATTCACAAAAAAATGATTAATTATTTGTATTTGGTAGTATTAAAGGCCATGTCATCAATCATGAATTTGTTACAACTTTACACGAGCTGAAATTAGATAACGAAACCGTAAGTATCAAGGAATTACCTATCGGTTTCATGATTTATCTATTAGTTTTACATAAAAAAAAAAAATGATTAACTGCAATGTTATATAAATAATTGCAACTAAAATAAACAATAAATAGTAATTAGTGTGTGTGTATGTTTAGTAAAAATGTACCCGGAATTTTTTGAATAACGCGATTTTTAGTTAAAAAATACATATTTGAATATTATAAATTTAAAAATGTACTTACTAAGTCTTATAAATAATAGCTAGAAAATATTGAAATTAATGAGAATTATGTGCATAATGAAATACAGGGTGTCTGTTAAATCTTAATTTATCGTAATTTAAAATTGAAAGATGATTTTAGAAAAGCCTAAACGATTAACAAATATCAAATAAAATCCAAAAAACATAATTCTTAAAAGAATTTACAAAAAATAACTCTTAATATAAAATGACGATAAGCTATCAATATAGGTAGTTGAGAAATAATTAAATCAACTAGAGTGCTTACTTGCTATTTTTACCGAAAGTGCGTCAATTACCATTTTTCTGTTGAAGTGATTACAAAATCGATCATATAAATTATTAGTTTTTTTAGGAAAAGCGATGCATTTTTTTAGTTGAATTCGGGCTGAGCCGGTCCTGCGTATAACATTTAAAACCGCCATGTGTTCACCATGCTTCGTTATGGCGAAAGCAAGTAAGAATACCGGTATAATTTGAATGTATAGAAACCGAACAGATACGCGGTGAAGTACAGGTATATAGAGAGAGATAATCTTCAAGATAAATTTTTAACATTTGCAAATTTTATATGGACTAGATGTTACAGTGCATGTATTGTTACTGCAAACTACCCACTGTGTAGTATCATAAACATACNGTGAATACTTTGCAAAAGTTTTTTGTAAAAGTGCAATTGAGGAAGTGTAAAAGTTTGAAGGTGATTACTTATTTAGTTGTGAACTGTTCTAATAGCTGAACAGCTACAATAATGTTGGATAGTAAGTAAATCTATTATTTTATTCATTCATTATTTAAGCGGTAATTTAAAAAAAAAGGAACATGCAAAAATTGTAGCGTAAATGAATGACTTTGCATTTTTAATCCTGTATGTGGCAAAAATTTGCACGTGCTGATTTTATGGAATAAATTATTATTCTAGTGTACGTAAATTAATTTACATTTTAACATCGCTAGGCGCAAATTGCAGTTTTTTTTCATAAATAAGCCCAACAATGTATTACATAAAATGTATACAAAATGCTTGATGTTGATGTAATTCAGCCAATTGTTATATTGTAATTTTGTAATTATCGCATTAAAACATTAATAGAGGCTCACACTAGGTAACTTGCAAGTGATTGAAACATCTTACTAAATAAAACAACATAGTTCGGCTATATTCTAAAGTATAAGGTATAAATTTTCGAATAAATTTTTCTTAGAATTTTTACTACAATTTTAAATTTTAAATTTATGCTCGAAAAGAACCAGTTTTAAGGTAAAGTTTTAAAATCCTCATTTTGCATATATTTATTTGAATTCAAATTTGTATAAGGGTTTCTACCTGCTTATTACGGAACATACAGTTTGTCACAAATAAGCAATATTCTTAAAACCTCGTTCATTTTAATCTTGTTTTGAAAATTACACCTTATAAATTTAATTGGCACAAATATGTATTAGTATCATCGCTTTTTAATCATTTTCCCTGCTTATACATTATTATATATATACATATATTTAAGCAATATTTTATCTCCAAAAATTTTCAGTGACGACTTGTAAACAAAAAAACTATTATGAGGGTTGTTCTGCACTTTATGTTATTGTTTACGAGGTTGTATTCCGAGAAAGCATGTGGAGCATACGGTAGAAATTTAATAAAATACCAATACGTAATACTAGTATTGTCATTTACTGATCACCTGATTCAAATTAAAAAAATTATCTATTTCAAGGTAAATGTCATGAATATATGTACAGTACTGTGTAAAGATGACGTTACGTATACTTTATAGCTTAATAATTTTAAAGTTTGCTTAACTTCAAATATTTAGCAGATAGTAACAGGAAGTAGACGGTTGCTCAAAAAACGTTTTAGTTACTAAACATTTCGTGTAACCGATGATGCAATTAAACGAATAAGCAATTAAGCATTGCTAATTGCTTTGACAACAATCGATTGTTTACCGATATGTAACATATGGAATTTTTCAATAGCAATCACTTACCGAATCTGGAGACCTGATAACAATTGTAAAATGCATTCAGTAACAGTCACTCACACATTCGTTAGGTATCATCTGCAACAAAAATAAACATTAGTTTTAAAAAATTAAAAAAAAAAACTGATGCCGTTAATTCCCTATTTTTAGTATTTACTACATGGTAGCTCTTTAGCAGTTGACGTAATAATAATAAGGATCTTATCAGATAAAATGATTGAGTCTGTTTGATAATAATTAGGATGACTTTGACATTTATAAGTTCAGATTGAAGACTGAAGTTGTTTGCTTTATTTAAACATTAAGTTATTTTTTAAATTCTTCACATTTACAAAAAATATTTACAACCATCGCATGCAATGTGTTCTCTTATCCCTAACTGCCTCAACAAATTCAAATTTTTACCCTAACTACTATACTATTTTATAAACTTATCCTACAAAAAGTAATGTTTAACATGCAAAAAAAAAAACATTGTTTCTTGCTAATTCAGAACTATTTATTACTACCCTCCTAATCCTTTTCTATTCTGTAATTAACTTTCTAATCGAAGACTGAAGTTGTTTATTTATTTAAAACTTTAGTGGGTATTAACGTGTATAAATTACTATCAACGATATGTCTGACAATTAAAGAGAAAGGTTGTTTTATCAGATACTGATTATACAGATTTTCAATCTCACAATAATTAATTATTGGCTTAAACAATTATAAATTTTTAATTCTAAGAAAATCCTTCCATGTAGCAAGAATAACGAATTCAGGTATTTCGTGTCCTTGAAATAATCAATACGATATAAAAAAGTTAATAAAACATAAGGTAACATTATCTACTGAAGATTAAAACATTCTCATTTTTTGAGTTATCTTAAAAAGTTATATAACATACTGATTGTCAATTAAAAAAATAACAAATTGTGTTTTATAAGATACTAACCATATACATTTTTATAGCTATTGTAATTTCACGAGCTATTGGTCTTGTAAATAATTAATTATTGGCGTAAAGAATGATAAATTTTTAATTCTAAGAAAATCCTACGTAACAAGAATAACGAACTCAGGTATTTCGTGTCCTTGAAATAAACAACACGACATAAAAAGTTATTAAAGCAAAAGTTAACTTTATCTATTGAAGATTAAAACATTTTCATATTTTGAGTTATCATTTGTGTTAAACATTTATATAGCACACTATTTCTTAATATTTACTGCATTCAATAAAATAAATTTTAAAAACAAATCTGAAACAAAGGGTATCGACTATTCGCTAAGGCCTTAGTAAGGTTTACAATTAGAATAAATAAATAATTATTAACTTGAGAGATCTAGTAAGCATAGTACCTACATCATTGGTCTACATTCTAAATTTTTCAGAATTCTTTGTAGCCCCCATGTATAGAATGTCATAATTTATAAATATGTATTTAAATTTAAATATTTAGCTCTTTTGTGGCTGCTTGTACATTTAAATTGCAGACGTTAAGAAATAATGCAAACTTACTTTCGCTAAGTGTTTGTTAAATAAAATAAAAAAGAAACAGACACCCGAAGGCATCCGTAATGTGTTCTACCTGTCACATATCATTTATATGTGTACATATATGTATATATTCAATTGTACAAGATAAACTTAATCACTTTTATCCGTATGTTGGTTCGTAACTGGTTTATTCTAACCAAATACAATAAAAACAGATCATTTAGACCAGTGATGAGTAACAAAAATGGCCATTCCAAGTGGGCTCGTTAAAACTTTCTACTTTTTGTACATTCTTCCTCTTATATCCGCAACATTAATTACCTCAAATACAACTACTTCCGTTCAAGGTTAGTATTAATTAAACAGTTTGGTGTAATGTGGATTTTATCTTTATCTACCTTAGGTTAAATTTATTCCATATGTGTAAACCGATATTTAATAGGTTCTTAAATGATAAATAAAAATTGGGTTTTTATTTGCGGCGATTGTGGGACATACTGTAACTCATACAAATTTCATTTCCAGTAAATACTTCGGTAGATAAATATCATATCAGAATTGAAAGATTATGTTATTAAATTGAATACGATTTCTATAAATGTGTATATTGATAATGAATATATTATAGTTAATTAAACTATAAATTCAATTACATTACAAAATACGCTTTATTGATTTTGTATGAGTGCCAATGAAATCGACATATGAACATACATATGTAAAAATATACCAAATGTGTTCCTAGCAATCTTAGCAATCTTTTCTTACATATCATCGTTTTGTTAACATATTTATATGAACTATTGTTACGAAAAATTGATTGATTAGGTACTTTACTCAACCTGCTGTTGCAGATATATATACATGTACAACTTAATGACTATTTAAATATAAGATGATTCTGATTGGTCGTATTTTATATAAAGAGACCTAGAGACTGGATCAACAGGTGTTATAATATTTAAAAAAAAGAAAACTTTGAATTTACCGCTAATATTACTCACTAAAAATGTTGTTCAACCTTGACTAATGTTATTGGAAAACAGATGAAAGTCATCTAATCTATAAGTTATATTTATCAGTACAGTAATTCACAAGTTTTTATTCAAATCTGTGTAAGCATTCATCACTGCAATTTGCAAATCAGCACATAAAAATGAAGAAAAGACAACATTCTCTAGATGGTCAGTTCTTTTCTTAAATTAGTTTTTAATAATCGAATTAATGATATAACTTATTGAATTGTTTCAGAAAAGAAAAACTGGGAACTTTACTTGGGACTGTTAAGGAATTCCTTAAAACATACTGACGAAAGCTGTGATGGGATTAGGTTTGACTCAGCACATCCACATATTTTTATTATTTTAGGAGCTTCCGTAAGTTAACTAATTGCATAATTGGAATAATTTAGCTTAAGAAAACTCATTTTCCAGGGCGATTTAGCTAGAAAAAAGATTTACCCCACTTTGTGGTGGTTATACAGAGATCAACTGTTACCTCCTAAAACTATATTTTATGGATATGCTCGAAGTAAGACATCAGTTGATGAAATTAAAAAAAAAACACTACCCTACATGAATGTAAATATTGTTATGAAAACTAATTATTATGTATAATAAATGTAAATTCTGATAATTTAGGTAAAATCTGATGAACAAGAAAAGTTCGATGAATTCTGGAAGATGAATTACTATATATCAGGAAAATATGACTCAAGAACAGATTTTGAGAAGCTTAATCAAGAAATAAGTCGGTTTGAGACATCTACAATAGCTAACAGATTATTTTATTTGGCTCTGCCTCCATCGGTTTATGAAGAAGTAACAATACATATAAGAAATACTTGCATGTCCTTAAAGTATGTAGGCTAATATTGTACAAACCACTTGTTTAATTTAAAAATTGTAGGGGATGGACAAGAATAATTGTAGAAAAACCATTTGGAAAAGATTTTGATTCATCCCAGAAACTTTCTGATCATCTAGCTTCACTATTTCCTGAACAACAAATTTACCGTATTGACCATTATTTGGGAAAAGAAATGGTTCAAAACTTGATGACTTTAAGGTTCTTTTACAAGTTTTTGTAGTTACATTTTTCTCACAATTTTTTTTTAGATTTGCTAATAGAATTTTCAATCCAACATGGAACAGAGACAACATTGCAAGCGTACAGATTTCCTTTAAGGAACCATTTGGTACTCAAGGTCGTGGTGGCTATTTCGATGAATATGGTATTATTAGAGATATTATGCAGAATCATCTTTTGCAAATTTTGACACTAGTAGCAATGGAAAAGCCTACTTCCCTCCACCCAGATGATATAAGAAATGAGAAGGTTGGATAGTCAAAAAACAATTTCAAACAAACTAAAAATGATATTATTTATAGGTAAAAGTCTTGAGGTCAATTAAACCTCTGGAGCCTGACCATGTTGTGCTTGGTCAGTATGTAGGAAATCCTAAAGGAGAGGGAGATGAAAAGTTAGGATACTTAGATGATGAAACTGTTCCTAAAAACTCAACCACACCAACTTATGCTTTGGGAGTACTTCACATTAATAATGAAAGATGGGATGGAGTTCCTTTCATATTAAAATGTGGAAAAGCCCTTAATGAAAGGAAAGCAGAAGTGAGGATTCAATATAAAGATGTAGCTGGGGATATTTTTGAAGGAAGGACACAACGAAATGAATTGGTTATAAGAGTACAGCCTGGTGAAGCCTTGTATATTAAATTTATGGTAAAAACCCCAGGAATGAGTTTTGATATGGAAGAAACTGAGTTGGATTTGACCTATGGAAGTAGATATAATGTATGATTATTTGTACTTGTAGTTTTTGGTACTAAATAGCTAATTAATTTTAATTTTCAGAATATTAAACTTCCTGATGCTTATGAAAAGCTTATTGTCGACGTTTTTTGCGGCTCCCAGATGCATTTTGTTCGTTCAGATGAACTTAGTGAAGCCTGGAGAATATTCACACCCTTGTTACATTTCATTGAAAAGGAAAAAATTCAACCTGTTAAGTACATGTACGTCATAAAAATTCTTACCAACTATTTGTGCAGAATTTTTCAAAAGGCACCAATTCACTAGTTTTTTCTAAAAAAAAAAAGAGAATTCTATTAATTCTTCAAAAAGCAAACATTTAATGTATAGATGTATAATACCAATTTTTTACATTGACTTTTGCAGGTATGGATCTAGAGGGCCAAAGGAAGCTGATGAAATGCTACTCAAGAATAATTACATTTATACTGGAACATATCATTGGAAAAGCAATGATTCTTCAAAGTTATGAGTTTAAAGAAAATTGAAATAAAAAGGCAATCGGTGCTCACAGACACAAATGATATTTGGTTAAAATGATATTTGCTGGTTTAGGGTCCAATACTCAAATGGGTGTTGTTTTACACTTATTTATTTTGTTGTTAAAATTTGCTTTTTAATGCACAATAAAGGACTTTCAATAATTAAGTGTTTACTTGACTAGTATCAAAGGGAGATGGTATTGGTAGTTGAGAAAAAATTAAACCACAATATTCACTTGAACAAGTTTTAAAAGCTTTCTTGAATTAAATGTATGAAATACCTTCTTTATGGAACGTATATGTATATCAATAAAAGAAAATAATTTAAATTAGAAAAAGTGTTGTTTAAAGTAATGTAAAAATTGAGCGCTATGTGGAATTTAAGTTACATAACAGGGCTTGTTTAATGAACGAATATTAATCTGCATTAATTGATTATTAGTAACGAATAATGAAAATGGTATTAATTTGAATTGAAGCAGTCATATTTTTTTTTAAATTGTACTTATCACATTTTGTATTATTTATTGTATATTTTTGTTACTGATGCCGCTTTTAGAAAATAAATTAATGAAATAAATTTAAGCTCTTACCTCCACCAATTTGAAACCATATTAGTGGTTTAACCGTTTTTTACATTGATGATGGCCACGCACGCGTATATTTACTCATTTAGCAAGATCATAAAAAAATATAATAAATAATTTATTCCTTAACAAATTGTTAATATGTTAATTGTAAGATATTGCGCAAATTGTAACTAATTATGAAAAAGAAAAATTAAAATAATTTTCTTAACTTCTTATATCACAAACATATCAGCAGATCTCTTGTATGAACGTATCTTAACGCTACCAACAAGAAGAAGAGAACTTGATATGTTTGAATTCAGACGCATGATTTCTATTGGCGTCGTGAAGTTTCGTGAGTGCAATGTGATCACGTAATGGCGGGTAAGGCGTTACAGTGGAAATTAGTGGCAAATCCAACTGGACCGCAACCCCGACCTCGCCATGGACATCGTGCGGTCGCTATTAAAGATCTTATGGTCGTATTTGGGGGCGGAAATGAAGGAATTGTCGATGAACTTCATGTTTACAATACAGGTATTTTGAGGTTTCTTGAATAAATATGGCGCGCTGCTGTTGTCATTTTTTACACCGAAGCTGTAATTATTGTACACTATCTCGTACAAGTGTTTTTCTCTTCACGCTATATTCTTAGTTATTTGCAATAAGGTGAAAGAAAATATGTGCATACTTCATTTTTTGTTAGTTAATTTAGAAAAAACTACTTCTTTATTTTAAAAATGGCGTCCCCTGAAACGACATGCGAGATGCCGCCGCTTATGAAATTGCAAATATGTAATTTTGCATTAACATATTTGAAACTCCGTTACCAATATGAAAGAGGGATATTTGTAAAAACCTTCCTAAATGGTCGGTTTTTTATTATATATATTATAAAAAGTGACGTTTTCATTTTGTTTGTGTCAATATCCCAGTCCACACATATTTTTTCAAACAAATTCAGCAGTTACAAGTTTTATACGGAAATGATCATGTAGAGTAGCAGATATTTATTCATTTTTTTACTATCAAACAAAGCACTACATATGTAGCTTCAGTTTGAGGACAAGTATGCTTTTTGTTTATAGCTACAAATCAATGGTTTGTACCCGTAACAAAAGGTGATATACCCCCAGGATGTGCTGCATATGGTTTTGTAGTAGATGGAACCAGATTGCTGGTTTTTGGGGGTATGGTTGAGTATGGAAAATATAGTAATGAGTTATATGAATTACAAGTAAGTACTACATTAATTGAGTATTTTCTAAATAAAGAAATGTATAAACTGATCATTTTATATCTCTTCGTAGGCTTCCCGCTGGGAATGGAAACGTTTAAAGCCAAGACCACCTAAAAATGGTTCTGCTCCATGTCCAAGATTGGGACACAGTTTTACTCTTGTACAAAATAAGGTTTATTTATTTGGCGGTTTAGCAAATGATAGTGAAGACCCCAAGAATAATATTCCAAGACACTTAAAGGATCTATATGCCTTAGATATCAGAGTGAATCCAGTACAGTGGGAAGTGCCTGTTACACATGGCCCTTCTCCACCACCCAGAGAGTCACATACAGGAGTAGCCTATGTGGATAAATCTAAAGGTAAAATTTTAAATTTCATATGTATTTTGTAAACAGTTAAAAATTCTTTATAGGAAAATCATTTTTGGTTATTTATGGAGGAATGAGTGGCTGTAGATTAGGGGACCTATGGTTATTAAATACAGGTACTTTGACATGGAGCAAACCTCAAGTGTCTGGTATTGTTCCTCTTCCGAGATCATTACATACCTCTACACTTATTGGACACAGGATGTTTGTTTTTGGTGGTTGGGTTCCTGTTATGACTGAAGATTCCAAAACTACCAGTGAAAAGGAATGGAAATGTACAAGCACAATGGCCTGTCTTAATTTGGGTTAGTTTACAATATGTTTGTAATTTATTCGTCTTCAATCAAATTTTTTCACAGAATCCATGCATTGGGAAGATTTAAATATTCTGTCTACTGAAGGAAATGTTCCCTGTGCTCGTGCTGGTCATTGTGCTGTTGGAATAAACACACGATTATATGTTTGGTCTGGTCGTGATGGCTATAGAAAAGCTTGGAACAATCAGGTAAATTTCAGTAGTAAGAGTGCATTATACATGCACTTATTTACTGACTACTATTTTTGTTATCATTATTTCCTTTTTTTTTGTCAATGATATTTTTATTTCTGAGCCATTGACTTGTTTTATGCACTTTATTTGTGAAGTTGTTTCATTTTTATTTCAAGTGATATGAACTTAATTAATGTTTGTTGATAGTTTTAATTTGTAAATATTTGTGATTGTAGTGAAACTTGTAAATCTTTTTAGGTCTGTTTTAAAGACCTATGGTACTTAGAAGTAGATAAACCGGCTGCAGTAGGTCGAGTATCACTTGTAAAAGCTGGAACACATTCCCTGGAAGTTAACTGGAATGGATCTCCATCAGTACAGGTTTATGTCCTACAGGTAAACTTTCCATTGCTTAAATTATGTTGATATGTGTTATGTTCGTGTTATTTTAATTTTAGACGCAAAAGTATGACCTGCCACAAACTACGGCAGTTGCTAAGAAACCAGAGCAGCAGTCTGCTGCAACTTCTGTTCCTTCAACAGATGCAGCTGTGCCTCCACTAGTTGCCTCAAAACAGACGCCCGTCGCAAACGTGCCTCATACCCCTACGGTAACAAAAACCGTTATTCCACTAGCACAAGTTCCCACTGTTGCAGCACCCAAAGTTATTCCACCTGTTGTACGATGTAAGAGTTTTTTGTAGTATGTGTAATAGAAGGATTATTTTTATTATGTTTGTGATGTGATGTTTTCTTTAATATACATTTTTGTTTTTATTATATAGTACGAACTCCAGCTCCCAAACTAGTTGCATCAACTCAGTCTGTCGTATTTGCTCAATCTGGTCAGTCAGCAGCTGTTGAAAATGTTACAGCGAAAACAACTCAGGCAGGCATGTCTGGAATTCAAGCCCTCGCTGCTGCTGCAGCAGCTACACAGAAAATTACCGTTTCTCCACAAGTTTCACCAATAAAAATTGGTATTTATTTTACTTTTTGTAATTATTCACTTTTAATAACATTTATTTATAGCTGGTTCAAATGTGCGAATACAAGGAGTACAAGGAACTGCCGGCACGGTTGTCCGTCAGGCAACACCTCAAACAACGACTGTTCAGGGAAAACAGTTGATACTACAAAAATCTCTACCATCAGCTACTGTGTTACAAAAGGCTGTAACGCCACAAATAGTGACTTTGGTTAAGACGAGCTCTGGAATGACAGTAACGTTACCCAAACAAAATATTGTCCAAGGAGGTCAAGTAAAGACAGCTGCAAATGTATTGCAGCAACAAGGAAAGAATTATGTCAAAATTATTCCCAGTTCAGGGGGAAACAAAATTATGACTACTGTCAAAACCTTACCCTCAAACGTCATTCAAATGAATAAGGCAACAGGGAAACTTGTATTGTCAAAAAGTTCCACTGGACAATTACAGACGATTAGTAATCCTCAAGTACTTGTTGTCAGTACGAATGCAGGTATTCGTACTATACAGTCAGTTAGTCAAGCTCAAGCTCTTTCACAATCTAAAACCACTACTGTTAATGTACATCCCATATCTAATGCGTCTGTGGCTAATTTACAAAACGTTAAAATTACTGGCAAACCAATTACTATCTCTATGCCTGGAGGAACTCAAAAAACCGTTACACTGTCCAAGAATACTGTAAGAAACATACATATCCTTTTGAAGTTGTTTTGAATTGATTTTTATTGTCGTTATAGAAACAAGTTATGATTGGAGGAAAGCCTGTTACCGTGCAAATGGCTGGTGGAGGCAGTAAAACGCTGACTCTTGTTGGCAATCATCTCCAGCAAATTGGACAACAGCTACAGCAAGTTGGTTCTCATTCAGGATCTCCTGTTGGAAAAATTGTCCGAATACCGGCGGGTGCCACAGTTCAAGCAGTCACTGTATCATCTTCAACAGAGCCACAAAAGGTTATGGTTATGTCACGTCCAAAACAACCTACTGCATCCATAGGTAATTATTTTACAGTCATACATTGGATGGATGGATTTAGTATTTATTGTTGGTATTGTTGTTTTTGTCTAGCACCAGCATCATTTGACAGTCCAGCCACAACAGACGCAGCTTTGGCCGCATTAGCGGCCGAGGCTGGTTTAATAGATCCTGTTAAGGATGACGGCGAAGATAAACTGTCACCAGACCAATCAAACATGATAATGAAAATAGATGAGAGTAATAGTAATGAAAGCGCTATGGAAACAGAGCCTTCAGCCAACGAAGCCTCGAGTGTTGGATTATTTGGTGGAATGGCATTACATCAACGTATGGGTTTGAAAGGAGGTGGTAAAATTCGACTAGGTTTGTTTGGAGGATCTCCTATCGGTTCCCCCGTAGGCACTGAAAACTATGCTCAGCAAAATACGACTAAATCTGAAGCTGAGTCTACAACAGACGTTTGTGACTCAGGCGTGAGCAGTTCTCAACCATCTACACAAAGCCTAACATCAGTCAACGGAAACTTAATAGATAAAGGTGGGGAAGGAATAAAAGGATTTGAAGAGGAGAAAGGTGAAGAACAATATAACGACAGCGAGGAGACAACTGATGAACACAAACAAATGGACGACACAGAAGATGGAACTAATGCAAGAAATAATAATGAAGTACATGGGTTTGCTGATGAGAAGAAAAGCGAAAATGGAGACGGACTTTCAGCCCTTGCTTCGGCCGCTTTGGATCATTCAAAAGAATTCAAGACTGATAATGTGAAGAATGTGCCAAGCGAGAAAGACGTTTGGTACACAGTAGGTTTTATTAAGGGGACAAGCTGTGATGTTCAGGATTACTTCTATTGTGACAGTGAAGCGGATTACACAGTTGATAATTTACCCGATTATTCACACTTGCCGAGGATTAATCTCGAACCAGGAACTGCATATAAATTTAGAGTTGCAGCAATCAATTCCGTTGGAAGGGGAGAATGGAGCGAGGTAAAAATATAATTCTGATGTAGCACATAATTCGGAAAACCTAAAAGAAGTATAATTGCAATGATCTTTATTAAAATTGTATTTGCTTTTTGTTTTAAAGATCTCAGCTTTCAAGACGTGCCTACCTGGATTCCCAGGCGCTCCATCTGCCATAAAAATAGCAAAATCGGGGGATGGCGCTCATTTGTCTTGGGAACCCCCCAATTCGTCACAAGGCGAAATTTTGGAATATAGTGTGTATCTTGCTGTACGAAACAACTCCAAGGTAAATAATAAAATTTTTAAAAGTAGTTTTAGCTTATGTTTTCATTCTTTTTGTTTTTTTTCTGATAGCAGGAGAAATCTGGTACAAATCAACTTGCTTTTGTTAGAGTGTATTGTGGAGCTAGTAACTCTTGTACAGTTCCAAATTCTTCATTAGCAGCAGCTCACTTGGACACTTCCACAAAAGCAGCTATTATATTTCGTATAGCTGCAAGAAATGACAAAGGTTACGGACCTGCCACTCAAGTTAGGTGGTTGCAAGGTATATAGTTTAATTAATTAACAACATTTTCGCATTTTTTTGCTTCACTATAAAAGTAAGACGTATATTTCCTAGAAAATCTATGAAAGAAATTTGTAGAACTAGTTGGTCTTTTTTTAATAGATCCACAAGCGACAAATAAAACGCCAAAGCGGACAATAGAAGGAACCACACCAGTAGGAATTAAGAAAATGAAATCAGCAGATAAAGAAGATATGTAAAGTGTACAGCAGAATTGACTATTCTAATGCCAGCAGATACTTAATTACTTTCTGGTTTAATTAATTATCTGTTCATTGATTTAATGGAGCTTAGCGCTACAATCGAATATGTTTTTTTCTTAATAATGTTAAAATTAACTACCTAAGGATTGCACTATCTGTAATGGTGTGGATAATGAAGTGTTAGTATATTTGGCAAAAAATTCAAAATTTTATAATATTTACGTTACATTAAAGGCGTTCTTTTAACAATTGATGAATGATATAAATAGTTGTATAATGTTATTTTATTTTTGTACAGAGACATTGAACGTAAGTAATTATTAAAGGCTCATAATTAATTGAATACTTGTTAAGGATGATAACATAAGAAAACAAGTTGCAAAAGAATACTGTTTTATACTACTTTTTCGTAAGGAGCCGGATTATGGATTTAAAACATGGAATTTGTTATGTGAAGTAGTTTATTATTGAAACATTTACAATTATCATTAAATATTGTTTAAGGTGCTTAGCGAGTCATTTATTTATAGTATTTAGTACAAATTGTTGCTGTTTATCTTCAAAATTTTGTAGGTCACAAGTTTTTGTAATATAATTTTGAAAGTCTAATGCACTAACGTAACAACTTGTGATAATCTGGATGTAGCAACTCCTTTCTTTTGCGTTAAATTAATGTTTTTAGTACACGTTCTCGTCTTATTTCTCTTTTTATAAAAAGTAAAAAAATAAAAAGTAGGATAGGGAAAATCAGTTTATTAATTAAATGCTGTTATTTGAATGGCAAATTAGTGCGTACTCTTACGGAATAATAGTTTTTATCTAATTGTAAATACATTATTCTTAAAGGAGAATAGTTTCTAGAGTATTTTTATTATTTATGTTTTTTTCTTTGTTCGTTCATGTTTTGTGTCAAATTCATACAAGCCAATCGACCGTCGATTCTTTTCAGGATGTCAGTTCATGTAATTTGACTAAATATAATACATTGCATTTCTGACTCTTTCATTAATAAGGCTTGTTATTTTATACTGTGTATTTTTGTAATTGCTAATAATTACTTAATATAATTCAAGGTAAAATTTCTAAAATTGGATTTGGTAAATTAATTACAGTGAATAATACGCAAGTATATCTATGTAAAATTATTTCAAATACGTTTTCTTTTTTATGTAATAAAACATTCATTTCATAATCAGAGTGTAGTGTGAGCTCGCTTAGAGACGCTTTCCTCTCCTTATATCTGTGGTTTATTAATTTAAACTACTTATTAAAACAAAAAGTGTATAACTGCTTAAACGAATGACACATTACATGTTTAATTACAGTTTATACTGTAATCACAATTTCCAGTGTAAATATTATATTATGTTGTTTTCTATCCAATTTATAAAGTGGGATACCCTTGTATAAACGCCAGGATATCCGGGTTGCGCACAATTATAACCGAACGAAACTATTCCTATTATGTAAAATCTGAGGGCTCGTCCTTCAGGGACCCCATGCATCAGTGGACCGCCAGAATCTCCTTTGCACGCGTCTTTACCTCCTTGTGGAAATCCTGCACATAGTGCCCTATCGTCGATGGTTACCTTGTCGAATTCCGAAAAACTTTTTGCGCATTTATCATTATCAACAACCATTAAATTAGCAACCAATAAAGAAGTACTAGAGGGTCCCCCTATAATAAATGTACGTGGTAAGTAAAGTTTAAAAATCGTCAATAAAATACTTACGAAATTCTTGTGAACCCCATCCTGCTACATAAGGATAATACCTAACGAATCTATTGCTTCGCAATGGTTCGTCTACTGGTAAGCAAATCGGCGATAAGGAGGCTAAAATTATATCAAAATCGAGACTCCGCTTAGTGTTGGTAATTTATTTACTTACGGCTATTAACTTCTTTGGCTAATGTAAGAATAGCAATATCGTTTGTATAAGAGACGCGGGGATTGTAGTCTTCGTGTATTTTTGTAGAAGCTACCAACACTTCAACAGGGTTTGCTCCATCATCGTCTGAATAAAGATCTAAGTCTCCAACACGTACAGTATACCTAAAATTCGTTTCCTATGGGCACATTATCTAAACGACTAGCAATTTCCATGAATTACCTTCACATTTTCTAATAGCCAACTTATATACAGTTGTGCGAGTAATTAAAAGAATGCATTAATTTATGTATTACGTTTTACAAAGAGGGCATATATTTAATTATTCGATATAATTATCTAGAAAAATGTACTATTCGACCAATTTACATGATAAACTTATACTTTTCTTTTAATTGATATTTACAAAAAAAAACACTAGTCTAGTTAATTTATTTCTCTTATTTAATAATTAGATAAGCAAGAAAACACTTACAATTCTTCTGTTGTTTCTACGCAGTGAGCTGCAGTTAAAACATGTTTATTGCTAATTAAAGTTCCCCCGCAAAGCCATTTTGGTAAATTTGGATTTTTTCTGTTTTTGTATCCTAAGGCTACCATCCAGGGAAAGTTTCCTAGAAAAAATCTACTAACATTAGGATTTTGCAATATTAAAACAAGTACTCGTTTTGTATTTAAATTATTATTATACATTTGAAGAAACTACGCAGGGTCGGAGTACGTATTATTTCATTTTATAAGCAAAACAGAAAAAGATACAAAATGTATTACACTCTTAAGTTGTATTGAGTTTACAGGAAACAGATAATTTCATGTTAAAAAACAAATATTGCACGATTGAACATACAGAGAATGAATATTCGTTTGGTGTAATGATATTGGAAATTTTAATTTTATCAACTGTGCAGTACCTGGTTTGGCTGGAACTCCCCCCACAATGCGGTATCCTCCAGTGAATGTAGTTTTCCCGCAATCGGGTGGTCTTAAAAATCTTGTGGTCCCATTCATATTTCGTCCAGAACTACGCATTTCGTTTGCAGTCATTGAAGTTTCACTTGCAGCTGTTGTTTGAAAATTCCTTCCAGTTTCAGTAATTCTTCTAGTACTAGTTGCAAGTGGTGTATTAGCAGTCGATGCTAATGTAGTTTTTTTTTCAGTAGTTGTTTCAGAAGTTGTACCTCGACTGCTGTTTGAAACACCAGGGCAGCATACTAGAGGTATTCTCCCCGAAAATCCGCAGGTCAACCGATTTAAATAATTATTTACGTCCCTATTGTTGTGACCAAATGTTTGGAAAATACGTTTAACAAATTCGCAGTTCTCCACACTTACGCAAAGACCGGCTTCCTGACGAGGTGTAGTACAATAATCTCCATCTGTTAAGTCCCCTGTACATTTTAAAATATTCATTATTAAGAAGGAGTTTTTTCTCATTAGATACGAAATAATTTTGAGACTAAATCCGTCCCTGTAGAATGTAATAGCACATAATAAAACAATTATGAGAGCCGGTAGCGTAATTCAGATAAATTACCTTTTACGTGTTTCTTTTATGTACGAATGATTATGATTTCTTGTTTACAATTAGGTAAAACCAAAGATAAAATAATGATCCTAGAAATATGAGATAATATCTATTTTGAAAATAAACGTTAAAATGCAAAACTCCCGCGCCATATGTACTAATTTATATTTATTCTGAGTATTAAATTAATAAGTTTATTATTCATAAGTTTAAATAATGCAACAGTAGATGGGCGATGAATAATATATCATCAATTTCCCGAAAAGTTGAGGTTGTTGTGCGACAATATAATTATAACGTTGAAAAGTTCATTAAAAACTTCATCTACTTAGTCCTGATTTAGATTCTAAGATACAATATTAAAAACTATATGGCTTTGCTGTATTATTTTACAGAACTACATTTCTATTTGCTGTGCTAACAAATAAAATTATAATACAATTAGCATATTTTTCTTTACTGGTTTCACTTTCTTCTAATTTTGTTTCGATTAATACCGAATTAAACGACTTAAGATTGTCGTATGTCCCTGTTATAAGTATGTTTCAAAAATCCACAAAATAAATAACATAAAACTGCGGAATAGTGGCATATTTTTAACTTGTTAGGTAAGTTTTTAGCAACTCGCACGTGAAAAAATTATAAAGTATTCAAGTATGTATAGGTATATCGTCTTTGTTTAATACCTTATCTACTTCTTACGATTAATCCTGATATAGATTCTAAAATACAATTTTAAAAAATAGAAGATATAAAAGACTTCGCTATATTTAACTGAACTTCATCTCTATTAACGTTATTTTAAATTGTTGCACGTTAGATAAAAAAATAAAATAGTAGATAAATGTTTATTTATTCTTTGAAGTAAAAGACAATTAAATAGTTTAATGATTGTAATACTTGCCCTGCTGTAAAGTAATTGTTAAAAATACACAAAATAAAAAAAACAGAACTGCGGAAAAATGGCACATTTTTGACTTGTTAGCAACTCGCACGTGAATGGATTACAATGTGATCAAGTAAAACTATAATCTATATAGCGTCTTTAATAAACTGACCAAGTAATGGTACTATATGGACTTCCATTAAAGACATCTCCACACCATTCATGACGCTATGTGTTTTATCAGGGTCATTTGAAAGGCCACTCAGTGAATTTTAAATAACAATTTTCTTTATATTAACGATAATGTACAGCCAAACCAAAAAAAAGAAAATAAAAGTAATAAACCAAACAAAATTATACATGTAGCTCTATTTGATTTTCTTTATCATTAATATTATATTACAAACTTTCCTTTTCATTATTAACGTTGATAAGTATATTAAACTCAACTAGGCCATCAAAAAGTTTTACAGAACTTTGTATAGTGGTTTTAATTATTTGACCCTGGGTTTTTTTTAAATAACCAGGTCAAGTTAATACGGCCATTTACTAGAAGAAACACGTTATATCACACCGTTTTTATATAACTGCTATTTACATATTGAGAAATTAGAATAAAATAGAGAATCGTTAAAAAATCAATAATTAAAAAGTAATCTATTAATTCATTTAACGGATAATTTATATTCGTTGACAATAATAATCTTTATAGGTTCCCGGTTTCTTATTGGTTTATATTTTGAAAGAAGATTTTGTATTACCCTTATATGTCCTGTTTACGCGTCTGTTGCATTTTATTTTATGTACAGTGTACACATTTACATGGTGTTATAATTACTCACTGGATTGTTTTGAATTTTTCTGGTATTTAGTAAACATCTTTTTTTATCTAAACATTTGTATGATTTTTTTATTTTTATAAAACATACGAAAAACAATAATGCATTAAGACTAAACGGTTATTATTTAACTAATAAATTGTGCACTCTTAGAAAACTGGCAGTATTTTATCTAAGGCAGTTTATTATTCATAGTTTTGGTAGAAATAAAAAAAAATTGTATAAGTCAAGAGTTTGTTTTACATAAAAAAAGTTTTTTCTATAAAAAGTCTAGTAATATAGGCAATATGTTACACACCGTTGCATGATGTGTCCTATATGCAGATTAAATTAATTTAAGATCCTGCATCGAATCCATGGAAGTGTAACTCCGTTTTTTAATATTCTGCTTTATTATTTCTATTTTATATTTCTACAAGGAATAGTGGTCAATGGCTAAGCAATAACTAATTTCTTTCTTATCAAAAAATGATAATTTAAAATAAACAGAGGTAGGATTTGTTATAATAAAAACAGATTTAAAATAATATTTAGCAAAAAATTTTAATTCATGGAAGAAAGCTATTTCGCTGTAATAAGTTCTTTGTGCATTAAGTAATTACAGTAATAATTTTGTTATTGCCATTGATTGTATATATAATTTAATTTTTTAATTAATTACATGACTTTCCATTTCTTTATGCTTTGTATATACTATATACTGTATTACATATAGAGTGGCTTATATGTATATAATTGAAGGATTGGAGGAGAGATTCATGAAAGCATTTACGGTAAATAGGTAGCGGCTGTGCGTGAATTTCTTTATTTGCGATAGAACCAGATCGCATCTGGTCATGGGAAAGGGCATGAATGTGGTTTTCGAAATTCTTTACCGTTTACGCATAGCATGCATAAATTAGGATCAGTTAGTGTGATTATTTTTTCCTTTTTATTTTCCATATGGAACAGGCACATTATGCTATTATTACTAGTCTAGGAGAAAACGTTCGAGTTGCAGTTCCACGGTTCCACTTCTTTCACCTGCAAGTGGTGTGCGTCACGTAGTAGAAGAGTCACGATTGACGACAAGGAAGTGGTGTGAAGCGGTGAAGTATCCTAGAAATAGCAAGGCCATCGCTGGTAGGACACCGGACCCATGTTGCCTTAGTTGTTAGCTTTGCCGTTGGATGATGTTATGTTCTTCCGACCAGCTGGAATGTTGTTCTCTACCTCCACATGCTATTTATATACATAAAAAATAAACAGCATTATGTTATAAGCCAGCCAAATTCAAATTACTTATATCGCCGCATTAATATATGAATACTGAAACACCCACGATCCATTAGACTACCAGATTCAATGACCAATGAATCTTTTCCATAGTTAAATTTTACAAATGCTGATAGTTATATTTCACACATATTTAAAAAAACAACAATATTTTTTAAAGCACTACAAAAAAGCATAAATTTACTAATTAATCATTTTAACAGAAAAAATGAGAAAGGGGTTTTGAAGTCACGCTTTTATGCCTATTTTGCTTTTGCAAAATATAAATAACGAATCTCATAATTTTGATTTTCTGATAAAATAAAAATAACACTTCTTTTGTTTATTGTCGCAGAATTTTAACTATAGTTTCTCGAATAACATTGTCAATTTCAGCGATTTAAACGAACGAAGCGGTGTTTTTATTTTATCAGGAAGATGAATAATCACATGAATGAACGGCCGAATGAATCTAATATAATCACAATTTAAATATACGATATATTGTATTGCTAATATTTATGATTTGTACATGTAGTCATAAAAAATTTAGGCAATTTAATTTTAAATAGATACATATTTTTCGTTAAATAATTTAAACTTCCGCGCCGATATTAAAATTCCAATTACATTGTTGTAATGTTTATACACCGATATATGTTTCTGATTGCTTAATTAATTACCCGATCGCAGTACCGGCTTGTTTCAATGTTTTAAGTAAAATTGTACAACATATTTACTGATTTAATTATAATTATAAAATAATAATTAGTCAGACTACGTCTACTGCTACGAACAAGCAAGGCTATGCACATGCGCCTAACAGTCAGGTTTTGTAGGGTGGGGTAAAAGATCTTCGTAGCGACAGTGTATGAGCGACTTTTGTTTTGAACGTTGTGATTCATTTGCGCCTTTATTGGTGAAATTAGTATATCACTAACATCGTGTGTTATCATTTCGCGTAGTACACAAAGTAAAACAGTCACTCGTTCATATTTTTTATTCAACAAGTACAACTTTGCATCGAATCGAAGCAATACTGCCCTGTGTGTAACATAACCTAAAATTCGACTACTTGTGTGTTTCAAGTAATCCAGGGGTCGTGATGTCTTTTGTGTGTTTCTGGACTCAACAAACTGAATGGTTTTATATAATTGTGCTGTGATTAAAATTGTTGTGCTGTGAAATTACCCGCTAAAGTGTTACGCAAGTTTCGTAGACAGTAAATTCCCAAGAATAAGGAAAGTGAATTTGTTGGAGATTTCAGAGAGAGAATCACGGGAAATAAGAATTTAGGTAAATATTAATACTTGTTTTTCATAATATTGTTTGCAAAAGTTTGTTTCTTTGGTGCGGTAAACTCGTCACGAGGTTTAAGTGAACATGTGCGAATACCAGGGATATGCAGCCACTCGTTAGACGTTTCTATATCGATTTTTGGGCACCGGCAGATTGTTTGATTTAAGTTCAAATATTGGGACAAACTTAGAATAATATGCCTGCTCCAACAAAGGGTTTATTTGATAAACATTTCCTAGGTTGTCAATTACACGTTTTAAAACTGTCATGTGCAATTGCAGCATCATAATCGTTGTCACTACACATATGCATTATTTTCTAGCTTTATAAATACCGTATAGGTAGGTAAGTATTTACATGTATTTGTCAGCACAAGATGTGTTATTTAATGCTTTCAGTTGATATTCTGGTTGATATTGATGTTTACAATAATTTCGTAAAGGTAATCTATCGAATTGGGTAATTGCTCTGTTTTTATTTTCAATGTTTAGCACCTTATATTATTAAAATCACGCCATATTATTGAGAATAGTGAAAACCATACAGCTTCAAAAATATAGAGCATTATTTGATACCTATATTGATTGCAAGGCTTTATTTCTATTCTTCTGTTATTTGTACTACACACTCTTATTATTGACTTTTAAAAGCATATTTTCATTTTGTTATTTGTAATTATATTTTTGCATTTTTTTAAGAGCCCTTACGAATGTTTACATTATATAAAAAATTTTTGATTCTGTTTTATAAACCATTAACTTTCTATACATATTTGTTTAGTCATTAAAAGACAAATCATGATTTGCCTGAAAAAAAGACGAACTTACAATAGGTAGGTACCTAGGTAGAAAAGTAGATATTAGTTTTCGAAATCATTAGAATGTTTATTTCTTATACCTATTTCGATTTGTGTTATATTTTATGTTTATATTTTCTTTATTTGATGAAAGTAGGAAGATAAAACTAAAAAACATTAGTCGATAATGTTCGTTGTGAGACACTTTCAAATTCTACACTTTTAAATTGTAAATTATCTTTGCTTTCTATTCCAGTACAGCTATAATTACAGCATACAATGAAAAGTAAATTGTTAATGCATCTTTAAATGAGACAGTGTAGTACATTTACAATGTATAAAACGATAAAACAGTAGCAAAAGGGTTGTAAGTAATAAATCAGTCGCCTGGGACGTAAACAGCCATTACAAAGAATGTAGGTACCTAACTATTTACCTTCTGCAAGAATTTTAATAAAATGATCTTACTAATTATAGACTAATAATTAATGATTAAATTTAGTATTCTTTTACGTAAGTTATTTAAACATATACGTATGTGTATGAAGATTGTTCATCAACATTTACAACAATTACGTTTAACTAAAGAGAAATTTAGATTTAACTACTTATTACCTACATGTCAAAATTAAATAACAGGATAATTTTCTTAGTTGCCCTAATGATGAATGAGAAAGCTAACACCATCAGTTGCTTCTTCCAAGAGAAATGGCTTTTTTTTAGTGGTATACACTGATGGCGAGTTGAAAGCCGAGCATAGGATATTCTATTAGACGCATTCATCTTTCTTTTTACGACGTGGTATCGGAAAATTCGTTAAAATACCTTCAGCTATCCTTTTATACCCATATAAATGGTATAAAGTAATATAAGTTCAATAAATACAATTTAGGTGTTACACATTGTTGATAAGATTCTGAAATTTCGGTTGGTTTAGGACAGTTTTCAGACGGGGTTGAAAAAATATATTCCACATGTACGTGCGACATAAGAGAAAATGTGTAATTTCTGTGTTCGGTGAACGCTTTACCTTACCATACGTTAACGTTTATGACATCAGGTTTTTAATTATCATTAGAGCTATTTTGATTCTGTAATCTTTTGATCTATAACATAAGCAAAAATCCATATCCTAGTCCTACCGTTAGTTTCATAAAGAATCTTTTTATGAAAATCCCATTTTCATCTTTGCGCCGCTTTTCGTAGTGACGTGAGAAAGAAAAATTTCTAGTGTTTGACTAAGAACATTCTTTTGTTTTCCTTTGTATGTTTTTACCCTCTTACGTGGTGTACCTATGCTTGTCCTTAAGTTAGAGTCTTTTTAAACGACTCCTAAGAGTAAAACGCGTGACAGTTTTGCTCTTAAGATTTCAGCCAAATATGTCATGTTGTTGAATTCATTTCTTACTGTAAGAAAGCTCAAGATGGAATTTTAAATTTCCTATTTTATGCCTATTGCTGAATTCAATATTAAAACATTTTTATTCACACGGTATTGTCAAAAACTCGGCAATAAATTGCACACGCTAAAATTCATCCTTTGTCTTTACGTTCGAAAGTGTTCGAATTTTTAAAAAGTGCTGTTTTTTGGTCACGTAAAAATGTTATGTTTGCACTGTGACCAGACTTTTGTCCACAAAACATGACTGTAGAAACACAATTTAAAATACGGTTTAAACGAAGTTAAGATTTAAATAATCTTATTTTTAGAAAGGAATTATTCGATATGTAACCTTACGGAGAATTAATTACCTTTTTAGTAATAAATTTTCGGCATTTTTCAATAAGCTGAAAAATTAACGTTTCAACTTTATAATCATTTTTGTGCTTTAATCTTTAATAAACAGAAAAGAAAAATAAGTTGTCAAAGTTGAATATCGATACAAATTCGTTTATTTTATGTTACTATTCACAACGTTAAAAATTTAATATTGTTAACAATTATTTCAGATGAGTAAAAAGAGTTTTTTTTACCTTACGGTGTATGGAATACAAGTAATATCCTTCTATTTTCTTGTAACTTTTCATAATCATCATTCTTCCTTGCAAAATTTTAATTTATTTAAAACACCTGCAACACTAAAAAAAACAAATGTCTCCGTTTCCATTTGTTTTTTAGTTGTCATTTGTAAAATTAAAAATTTAATTATAGTAGTGCGGAGTACTTTTAAAAGATGTTTTAATTAAAGTAAGAGACATTTTATCTAAGAATTTCTTTAATATGTTGGTACCTATTTCGATTCGAAGGTTTATTTTTAATTTAAATAGAAGCGTACGTCTGAACGAATTAGTAAATGCATTTGTAATCTTTTAACAACTTGCTCAAATTGTACACAATGGAATTATCATTGTTGAGGGATTGTATCATCTTGTTAAAACGTTTAACATTTTGTCATTTTCTTTGCTCTATTCAAGAGCAACAATTGAAGGTAGTTCATTGGACCAAGTGACTGCTTCCTGCATTACTCTAGCATAATACAGTGCATCGCATTACATTAACTCTTAACTGATCCTAATATGTGCTTTTTTATAATATGTAAAATTTGTTTAGGTTTTTTATATTGACAGAATTTGATCGTCCTTGGCCCTACTTTCGCAATTCATTTTAATTGCTAGATTTGTTAACAAATTCCGAATATTTTCAAATTCTTCTTTCTTTTTTTCCTGAAACTTCCAACTGTTGAGGATGCCAAGTGTTAGATCGACAGATGGAATTTTGACTGCATTCCGGCGTATTTTTTAATTTCGGTTTGTTAAATTTTAAATGATTAGCAGAATTGTGCGATCTCTCAAAGGAAATGTGATTATTTGACAGAGATCTGTAATGCACATGATTTTGATCATTAAGTACCTATTCCATATGTCATCTACTACAAAAAGATACATTTACAATACTGAAATGTATAGGAATTTGACTAATTCATATGTAGGTATGTGTGTGATGGTATAAGGCAAACGAATCACACATCTGATCGATTGAGTCATTGATACAAAGGCAGAGTATAACGATCTCTAACGGTAATGAAATTCATCTCACGGAAATCTATCTATGTACATTCTACCTTGGTCGGATATTTCCAAGAAATGGTCACTCTTGTGAATAATTTAAAACCAACGTATTATTTACACTTACATTTTTATCTACTACCGGTAAGAATCTGTAGTATTTTTTTTTTTTTTGAAATGAAAATCCTCATTGCACGTTACGACGGCTAGGTATTATAGTCTTATCGTCAGTTTATTAACTTGTTGATTATTTTTAATTTATATAACATTAGTTATACTTTTGTTAGAGTAAAATGATCCATAACAATAGGAAGAAGAAAAAAAAAAAAAGGATTTATACTTTGCGCTGTAAAATTTAACAATAAATAAAAGTAGCGAAGTCCTTCACCAGCCGTTGCGTTTAAATTAAACCTCAACTTTCACTTTTATGCACCGACACTACTAGGAAGGTAATTAGCCTGTTAAATAAAGTTAGATAAATTACTAGACTTGTATTAAATACGTCTTTTTACTATTATGCCATTAAGAGATGTTGAATTATTAAAACATAGTAATAATAAACAAAACGTTTTATTAATAATTACGTATGTTATTTACATATATATGCGTTCCTTTAAGTAAATTAGAAACATTGAGGCTACCTACTTATTAGAACTTTAAACACTAATTTTAAAAATAAGAAAACATATTGAAATCTAATTGGAATATTAAAATAATAATTTATCTTAGTGTTAAGTTTAGCGATATCCGTTTTTTAAGTTTTCTTAATAGATTAGGTGTGTAATTGATCTAAAGTAGGTATCCAACCTTTTGTCTTAAGCCGTAATGACCGCTCCTAACAGCTACTTAATTACTTTTCCAATTAATACAAGTAAAATTGCTCCAAATATTAGTCATTCGGTTTGTATAAGCAGCGATGTATTATCCCATACAATAATGAAATTTCCCCATTACCTTTGAAATTGTTATAAATTTATATTTATTATCGTAATTTTGTATGTATTTAACAATCGCCTTTTCAGTGCAAATAAAATGTTTGTTTATAAAACCTACATACATAGATACAAACGTGCAGGGAAACTCATTAAATAAACAAGATTAACAATAATTTTGTAAGTTTACTAACTGATGATTAGATAAATTGGACAATAGTGCCTACACTATTATTTTTTTATTTCCACGAAAATAAAATGATTTCACACCGATTAGAAATCGATACAACAAGAAAACTCCAAATAAAGAAAAAATATCGATTTAATTAACGTTACATCTCAACACTTAAAATTTTTTTCTAGGTAAGAAGTTTTGTTGCAATTAAAAATATATACCTACAAATGTGAAAGATCTTATTTATTCTTTTACTACGTTTTTATTAACTGGTTTGGTTCCATACGAATCACTATTACTAAGTATCTTATCTAAATGTTTAAAATCGATTAAATGGAGTCGTTATTAAAAACTTAGATGAGGATGTCTTTTATACACGATTTAAACGAAATTTTCATCTGGAGTATATGCCATTGTAACATACATATATATTTGTAACAAAGCGATTTCTTTTATAATGTTTATTTTCAGTAAAATTTTAAACTAGAAAACACTGTAAACACTCACTTTGATTTAAATTTCACATTAATTAATTTTGTTTGTGTCATAAACAGGAAATTCTTATCTAACACACTTCCGCTTCTATAAAATAGTATTTTTTGTCTACTGTTCAGCTGATATCAGATTATTTGTCGTGCGTTAATTTTTATATTTTACTAACAAAAAGCGTTTAAAGAACTTTCCTACATGCATTAGGAGTCACTGTTTAAGGAGTTTCTAGCGTTATATGTAGTGTGAAATGGTTTTGCACAAGTTAATTATCCGTCTAATAAGGTTTTGAAATTTCTTCTTGTTCATATACAGGGTGTCTCACGGTGGCCGCCCATTTGAATATTTCGGAAAAGTACTTCGATTCGAATTTTAAAAATTTGGCGATAACGTTATTGTGTATACTCTTCTAAATTAAAATAACACCGGAAGTTGTCACCAACTATATTCTACTTACGATTTTTAGTAGACTTTTATAATGCTTTTCTACTTGTAAAATTTTGCTTTCCAGATTTTTAAAAAAAAAGTATAAAGCTGTAGGTTGCGAAAAATATTCTAATAAGTGGTCACCGTGAGACACCCTATATATGAATAGTAATCACCTGTAGCAGTCAGGAATGTTAATGTGTTGTTTTTACTTAACTTACATAATTCTTTATGACGACTTCTATTGAATATTGCAACATTAATTTAGAAAAACATGACTACTATAGAATTAATGAAATGATAGATAGGTCAAAAGATAAAAAGAGACATTGCAGGTTAGAATAAGTACTGCTACGACTGACATTTAAAGAAGATAAGTTCACTGGGTAAATGTAGGAGTGTTTCTTAAAAAAAAGGCGAGTAAAACGAAATTTTAGCTTTAGATTTACTAGTTACTCAGAGATAATGCCCGGCCTTCCCATGATAATTTAGAAACAATCCATCAAGGCATTGCACCATATTGATCAATAACCTTGCAAGGCAACCAGCCTTTCAAAATCACTTTTAACACGTAAACTATACAAGAGGATTGAATAACTTGCCAAGTGCTGAGGACGTAAAACAATTGCGATATTTCCATGCATATCATTCATTTAAATTTTCATTTGTATCTATCAAGGACGTAATAAAACAACAGAAATTATAATTATAATGTAGGTAATTGCAAATTATTTATTATGTACCTAATCGAATTTCGTCAAATGCACAGCAACGTTATTTTCTAATTTATTAGAACGACAAAACCAAAACTAATACCCATGTATGTACAATGTACACGTATGATTCGTAATACGTATTATTCAATTAATATTAAGTTAATTTCTGTGTTTTATTGAGTTCAATTGATTTTGACGTTATATGTACATATTTTCTATTAAAATATCGACTTTGATTTGAGGGAAGGAAATTAAAATTGCATATCCATAGGTAGACAATAATAAATCGACCTACTTATTTCACACTTTGAGACAACTGAACCACGAGAGAGAAGCAGCGGTACTTTTTCTATCCGCCCACCTCTATTTCTTACCAAAAGAACCTTACTGGCTTTCTATAAAGTATAAACGCAATATAATAGAACAATAAGAGAGAAAGGAATGATATGTTGGCATTCTTTTCACTTCACATACTAAGAAGTTTTCACAAAAACATATGCACTGCATAAGAATGGGCTGTAGTTTTCGTAAAAGCAGAAGTAGAAGTTTTCTTGCGATATTATTTATAAGGACAGATATAAAATCAGAAAGCAGAGAAACAAATTTGGCAAGCAGGAAAGAAAGAAAATGATTTGAATATTTTATTGACTGCCTATTGAATAGGCTCATCAATCAGTAAAGCAAATCTTAAAAAAGTTTGCCGTGACGGTGGTGGTAATATTATGATATTAGCTGCACGTTTGTTCGACAGATATTCAAAATGCATTCTTACAAGGATGTTGCATGAGTTTATTGGATGATTGAATTTTTCGAACAGATGGTAGCGTTGTTTGAAACGAATATATTACCTACCCACTCTTTAACCCTTTAACGTATTGTTCTTTGACAAAGTTACACTGGTTTCAACATGAGAACGCTACTACGGGTAAGCCAAACGTTCATAGAAATTAAACATTTCTTTTTAGCATTTTTTTCTTTTTATGGCGGGCGAGTAAAATGCATAATTTGGTGAACCTGTGGAATGTATATATTTTTTTAATAACCACGTCAAACCGACTTCAAAAGATTGAAAACATTTAATCCCTTTTTCGCAATGTTAGGTATTTTTAATTATAAGAAATAGGTGCATATATTCTGAAACTTTTTTCATTTGAATTTATATTTTTTTATCACACGCGGGGTGTGATACGATTGTGTCCAGTGTGATACCAGTTTGGCTGGTTCCCTATAAATGCTCCTTTATATAAAACTAAAATAACAGTTAACGTGTTTTGACTTGTTTTCTTGTATAACTTCCGTTTGCCTCTTTGCATATTCGAGATAGTCTGTGATTCATCGGTGAGGCGGTTTTATACTGGTATACAAACATGTGCCTTTTCGTGTGTCAGGTAAAATTAATTTATTTTCAAGGTAATCTTACTTACAATTATAAACGTGTATATTGTTACTCTACTGCAAAGTGTAAACTATTATCGTTATTAGACATTTCGAAACCAAACTACCTGTAAAGTGAATCATATTTAACATTTATTACATACGTACATATATACTTTATAACATTTAGGTATTTGTACTAACTCCATCACACAAATTCCTTTAATGATTAAATGTTTAAGCAGAAAAGGTGTTGACATACATATTGCTTCTCCAAATACCTATTCAATGTCTAACAATAAGTAAGATTTTATGTAATTTTAGATTAGACACCTTGGCTTTTGTGAGATTTTTGTACAAATTTTGACCCGCCTAGTAATTTTGTGGGCAGCGGTTGTTCCAGTGGGGAATCAGGGAGGCAAAGATCTCCTTTCCCAAAGTACTTAAGTACTTATATCACTTTCATCCCAAAAAATATTCATTTACACCTAAGATATACATGGTGTAACCAGTTGGTATTGGTTTTTACAGAAGTGTATTTTGTTGTTTCAGGGCCCATGACGTGAAGTTCGGTGTCGGCCGCTTACACTATGAAGCGGCAGCTTCTTATATTCCTGTTGACTTTGGCGTTAGCCTCTGCGTCAAGCGTGATAGTGAGAACGTTCAGTGATAACGAAGTTGAACGTTTCAATCATTTGGTTGTCGATAAAAATACCGGCCGAGTTTACATAGGAGCTGTCAATCGTCTGTACCAACTTTCCCCCGCTTTGGATTTGGTAATCGCCGAAAAGACTGGTCCCGAATATGACGCGTTTGAGTGTTCAGCGTCAGAATGTTCGGCCGGCGTCCAGAAAAAATTGACCGATAATGTGAACAAAGCTCTTGTTATCGATTATACCACGACGAGATTGATAGCATGCGGAAGTCTGTTCCAGGGTATCTGTTCGGTCAGAAATTTGCATAACATTTCGGATGGTACTCAAGAAGTGCGAGAAGCTGTTGTAGCTAATAATGCAACGGCTTCGACGGTAGCATTTATTGCCCCAGGGCCACCCAACCCTCCAGTCACGCAGGTCATGTATGTGGGGGTGACTTACACAGTACCTGAGGGTTTCGGAACGTCCGGATCTTCTTATCGTTCCGAAATCCCAGCGGTTAGCAGTAGGTCATTGGATAAGGATAAGATGTTTCAAATCGCACAAATGGCTGTAACCACTGGAACGCGAATGTTTGTAAATTCATTAGCTCGCGAACGGTACCTCATTAATTACGTTTACGGTTTTAGTTCGGAAGGTTTTAGTTATTTCTTGACCACTCAAATGAAACACAGTATTTCGAGCCAGTATGTTAGTAAATTGGTGCGGGTTTGTCAGGACGATGAAAATTATTACTCGTATACCGAAATACCGATCGATTGTACCAGTGACCTGCAAGGGGGTAGGAATTATAACTTAGTGCAAGCCGCATACGTTGCCAAACCAGGTTCGGACTTAGCCAGTGATCTTGGCATCACTGCCCAAGATGACGTTTTGTATGCTGTATTTAGTGAAAGTGATCCTAGTCATTCCAATCAACCCTCTGACCTTTCTGCTCTGTGCGTCTACTCACTCAAAGCCATTCGAAGAAAGTTTATGCAAAACATACGAAATTGTTTCAATGGTTCTGGACAACGGGGCCTCGATTTCATCTCCACCAGTTACGCCTGTGTACCTACGGTAAGTTGCCTTTTTTTCCATATCACCATCTCCTTATAGGTACATCCATGCTACATAAAAAGTTCCCAATGTTATTTATTACTACTCAGTTTTTCTGTTGTTCCGGAAAAAGTTTTTAAACAACATTTCTACTTATTCTTGATAAACTGGAGCTTTGAAACTTTTAACTTTATAACATAAGCCGCTTGACATTATTATAAACTCCGTATAGTAGTCGCCGTATAATTTTTTTTTACAACCAATAATAATACAGTATAATTTATTAGAAATAAAAGTTTAAATTGAATTGGAGTCAGTTTTGAGCTAAATCCGAAGTAATTTTTTAAATTTTATTGTGATTACCACTGACGCCTTTTTAACGTTGCTCAAATACCCAAGTCCGAGTCCATAAAAACACTCGCAGAAAATTTTGGAAACACTTACGAAACGTATAACAGTTTTTGAAAAAGACACCAAGAATGATTATATTAAAGGCAAATTAAGTGCCTTAATGAGAAATTAAATGTTCTGCTGCTACCTACCATCGCGGAGTCGTTTATTTAATGCCAAAATACTGGAATACATTAAACAGTCGTTTTGAAAGGATTTGATTACCGTGTGACCAAAAAAGCAATTTTCATTGTTTAAATAATTTTTTCGCTAATGTTTTGCTGAATTTGATCTTACTACGTACAAAAACTTTTTTCTGACGCTAACTGACAGCCGCCCAAATTAAACGGGAACAACTACGTTTTGCTGAACGGGTTAAACGAGTAACCTCCTGGGATTCCATTATTTTTCTGTTTAGTAAGTTCATGTATATGTATGTTTATAGAGGGGGAGGTAGATAAGTTTAATGTGGTGCTTAAAATTGCATTTCAACCCTAACTAAGAATCTAGCACAATAGAAAAGAGAAAATTGATAATTTCAGTTTAGAAGGTATACGTAAGTCTGGTGCACAGATAAGAATCTTGATTTACATATTAAAAGGTTTTACGACAAAAGGATAGGAAGAAAGATGCCCTTAGCGCGCAGTGGTCTTCAATTTCAAAAGCTACCCATTGTGCACAAGTTAATGCAATTATAGGGTATATTATAGTAAAGTTTCTGTATCAATTTAAGCTTCTACTCTTTATAACTACATAGCTTTACACCTAATAAACATGAAACACTGTATTCATGTCGAGCAGTTTCCATACTATTTAACTTTTTAATAATAATTTTGTAGTAAATGGAATGTTATCATACCAATAAGCTTTTCAAAAACCCGTGGGCGGTCTCTTTTTTTTTATTTAATAACAAGGTTTGTGGATATTTTCTTTATAATTTAATTAGCTTTGTAGAGTTACGATTCCATTAACCGAAATTCGTTGGCTTTCATATTAATTTTTCATACATTGCTGATTGCAATATTTGTTTGTCCTTCAACATTTTATTAATTCGTTATTGCCTCTAATGGTGCACGAAATTAAATTATTAAATTGTACCGTTTATATGTACCTATAGGAACTTCTTTGGCGGCGTGGTTTGAATATTTGGCAATTAAACCTTGTTCCTGCACAACAACGGCAAAAAAAACATTGTGCTATATTTCTTTCCTTAATAAAGTTTATTACCTTACTTTATACTCTTAAAATTTGGATATCACGACTATAGTTTTTATTGCTCTTGAATGCTGAACGAGCAGGTGGTGACAAGGACGACAAAACCCCGATTAGGGCATATGTATTTGTGAAGCAGTTTAAGTGTTCGATTAATTTATTTTATTCAAAATGTTTCACCACGAGTTTACGCTCATGGCGCATTCATTTTATCCGTTTTCGTAAATGGAGATAACGCAAATAAAATCAGTAACTTCATCCAAGTTTTTTCAAGATAACAGCGGACTTGTAATTACAGCCTTAGTTTGAATAGAGCAATAGACGTAATGTAGTGTTTAGACTCATTTTGTTTTCTTTAACTGCAAATAAAGCGTAATTAACTAGGAAGGAAGAAAATCTAAATAGAAGCCTGATGTACTTTTACCTTGTATCTACTACAAATGGTGAACTTTTAGTAGACTGCGAAGGTTTTATGTAAAAATAATTTCGAGAAAAAGATTACCAATTACTGAAACAGCAATTAATGGAACTGGAATGCCAATTTTTATCCTATTTATTTTTTTTACGTCGATAACACTTACAATTTTATAAGGGAGCACTTATTACAGAAAATTATGCAAATGGAAGAAGTTTTCGTTTTTAAAGAACTCCATTAACTTCTACTTAGTTATTCCATCTTGTGTCAAAGTTCAAATGTTTTAATATAAAAAAAAATGTATCTTAGGTAGTATTTCCTTTTAATACACTTTCTTTGAAACATCTACCTTCGAAATCTCGTAAAAAAGTTTCGAATAACAGAAGTAAGACTTTATTTTAGAAGAGAATAAGGAAATTGTTTTTATAATATAGATACAGCTACTATTCGTAAATAACCAATAACAATCTAGTAATAAAGTCATATTTAATGTTTATTTTCAACTGAGAAAACTATTCAATTGCTATTCTTATATTTAAGTATTTTTTAATTGTAACATGCCCTGTTGAAACGGTTAACTGCTGCACTGTGTACAAAGTTAATGGACTGTGAAGAAAACTCAATTTCACTTTCACACCTTTTTTGTTATTTTGCGAAAAGTAAACGCTGCCACCATCGGTGTACAGTTCACTTTATTGGCAGAAAATTTTAAATTAAATTTTTAGTTTCTGAATTGGATATTACATAAATTACAGTAGGAGTACGGAGGCAATCTTTTTTTTGTCAGTTTTCTTTTCAGTTCGCTTGTATTTTAATAATGTCGTAGCTTCTTTTTGTATCTAGCAATTTCAATCAAATGAAATTGAAATATTGCCATTCCTGGAGTGCTAATGGAAATATTGATACTTATAAAATGGCTGTCTCTCTCTAAAAGGACAGTAATTAAATGCCTTTAAAGTGTTTATTGCATTCTTTACAAGATCCGTTGGCGAATTTCATAATCGGCAAAACTTTTCTTGGAATTTTTAACGAGCTTTTCGAAAATGCCTTAAAATCTTTTTAATCATTATTACTAGGGAGCGAATGTCGTTCGTACATGACGTCATTATCAGGGGTGTACTTAGGATGCTAAACTACTATTTTTGAAAAACGAGATGTGAACTTATGTGCTTCTCATATCGATCTTTGTTGACTTAATAGTTCTTATCCTATTAAATTTTGTCCGTGGACCTAAGTACGGCCCATTTCAGTGTGAACGACGTAATAATTAAGCCCATTGTATGCAAGTCATTATAACATTTTCTTTGTTTATTTACAGCTGTATCAAAATATTAATAATTTACTTTGAATCACATTGCACCTAGATACTCTATCTTTTTTTTTTTTAAATATCAATGCACTCTTCCAAGATTGCTGGTTATTTGTTAAAACTAAAAGCAAACTACTTCTATCTTCCCACGAAAACCTGCTTGAATGCATTTTATCACATACATCCGCTTAGAATATTGGAATTTTAGTATATGTATGTATACATACATGCATTTATGTATGCACTTTTAATAAACGAGACGGTGGAATCAATATTGAAATAGAAGTCATTACCGACCCTTTTTTAATGCCTTCATTAATGATTGATACGCCTACTCATGTATGTGTGATGATAAGTTATACGGTAGACATATATTTATGTAATAATAGTGTGTAATTATTTAAACAATATTTTCGATTACGCCTTTAAATAATAAAATCACCGTGAGTGTAGCATCGGCGACCGCCGAGACCAGAGAAATCAGCTTTAAGCTTGTTAGATGTGCATGTTAGAAGTATACTCTCAACCTCCCAAGAGAAATATAAATTTAAAAACTTCAGATTACCACTAAAACAGTTTTTAATTACGTATAAAGAATTTATTATCTTACGAAATTTAATTAAATTATCTTGTAGTGACACTGTTATACGAAATCCAATTGGTTTTGATTATTATCAGACGTTAATAATGTGCGTCAATTATTTGATGACATGCATCTGTCTATTAACAAATATTTCGTCGTAACCTCTAGAGAGAATTTGATAATTTCCTGATGGAATGCGCCAGCTAAGATTCCGACGAAGTTTCGAAATTGTTAATGATCATGCATAATAAGCAATTACCTAATTAGACGAGCCGATGCTCCCTTGGTGAGGGTGCTTTAAAAAAAAATAATTCATCATAAATCCACATTTTATCCGACAGCAAGTTTTTTGTTCTTAAACCAATATAAAATGATAATTACTAGTTGTATGTCTCCGAAATAACTGTATTCTGTTTTTTTGTCGACTATTTCGCTTTGGTCTTTTTTTAAGACGTTAGACAACGCGGTTTGGGCGTCTTTGAGGTTAACGACATCGAAATTGTCGTACAAACACATGAACAAGAGTTTTGTATGTTATCATCTTTGTTTTCGATGCCAGTGGGTTGGTTTTTTGCGTCCGCGAGGGTTACAGAAATCGATGGATATGTGTGCTCTCTCACGGATGAAGTGGCGACACAAGCGTAGTTTTACATCACTTCTGATTGTCACTGCCACTGGTTCAATTATTGTAACAGCCGTGTAGGTAATTAATCACCCGATGGAGATGACAATCGATGAGCTTTAGTTCAGATGGTATTTTATAAATCTTCTTGATTGAAAGGTCAATGCGCGTGATTGCAACTTTATCAACTTTTATAGCATCGTACAAGCAAGCAAGCATCTTTACCTATTTTGATGGAAATTATTTGTCCATCATTGCAGAAAACTGACCGTTTTAACACGTCCCATTCGAAGCCTCTGTCTAATAAGAAAACCCTCATGCATTGCAAAAATTGCAAAGTATTATAAATAATTAATAGCAGATAAGTCTTGTTCATGTTGGTTGAATCACGAATTGAATTCTAAATAAAATACAGTATTATCGAATAATTCGAACGGTTTTTTATGTAAACATTGCATTGAAGTATGGAGAAAATGTTTTTTGATGAACGAGTGTAGAAGAATTATTATGATACGGACGGAACCCTGATAAATTCTAGTGTATCATGCTCTCAAACATCTTCAGAATATAATAGTGATAATTTTCGAATTATAAAGGACCCTACAGAAATTACTGTTCTATCAATTTTCTTATTCTGCAACTATTGTAATAAATTTCTGATGCCTTCAAGTAATTTGCTAAAATTGNAATCATATTTAACATTTATTACATACGTACATATATACTTTATAACATTTAGGTATTTGTACTAACTCCATCACACAAATTCCTTTAATGATTAAATGTTTAAGCAGAAAAGGTGTTGACATACATATTGCTTCTCCAAATACCTATTCAATGTCTAACAATAAGTAAGATTTTATGTAATTTTAGATTAGACACCTTGGCTTTTGTGAGATTTTTGTACAAATTTTGACCCGCCTAGTAATTTTGTGGGCAGCGGTTGTTCCAGTGGGGAATCAGGGAGGCAAAGATCTCCTTTCCCAAAGTACTTAAGTACTTATATCACTTTCATCCCAAAAAATATTCATTTACACCTAAGATATACATGGTGTAACCAGTTGGTATTGGTTTTTACAGAAGTGTATTTTGTTGTTTCAGGGCCCATGACGTGAAGTTCGGTGTCGGCCGCTTACACTATGAAGCGGCAGCTTCTTATATTCCTGTTGACTTTGGCGTTAGCCTCTGCGTCAAGCGTGATAGTGAGAACGTTCAGTGATAACGAAGTTGAACGTTTCAATCATTTGGTTGTCGATAAAAATACCGGCCGAGTTTACATAGGAGCTGTCAATCGTCTGTACCAACTTTCCCCCGCTTTGGATTTGGTAATCGCCGAAAAGACTGGTCCCGAATATGACGCGTTTGAGTGTTCAGCGTCAGAATGTTCGGCCGGCGTCCAGAAAAAATTGACCGATAATGTGAACAAAGCTCTTGTTATCGATTATACCACGACGAGATTGATAGCATGCGGAAGTCTGTTCCAGGGTATCTGTTCGGTCAGAAATTTGCATAACATTTCGGATGGTACTCAAGAAGTGCGAGAAGCTGTTGTAGCTAATAATGCAACGGCTTCGACGGTAGCATTTATTGCCCCAGGGCCACCCAACCCTCCAGTCACGCAGGTCATGTATGTGGGGGTGACTTACACAGTACCTGAGGGTTTCGGAACGTCCGGATCTTCTTATCGTTCCGAAATCCCAGCGGTTAGCAGTAGGTCATTGGATAAGGATAAGATGTTTCAAATCGCACAAATGGCTGTAACCACTGGAACGCGAATGTTTGTAAATTCATTAGCTCGCGAACGGTACCTCATTAATTACGTTTACGGTTTTAGTTCGGAAGGTTTTAGTTATTTCTTGACCACTCAAATGAAACACAGTATTTCGAGCCAGTATGTTAGTAAATTGGTGCGGGTTTGTCAGGACGATGAAAATTATTACTCGTATACCGAAATACCGATCGATTGTACCAGTGACCTGCAAGGGGGTAGGAATTATAACTTAGTGCAAGCCGCATACGTTGCCAAACCAGGTTCGGACTTAGCCAGTGATCTTGGCATCACTGCCCAAGATGACGTTTTGTATGCTGTATTTAGTGAAAGTGATCCTAGTCATTCCAATCAACCCTCTGACCTTTCTGCTCTGTGCGTCTACTCACTCAAAGCCATTCGAAGAAAGTTTATGCAAAACATACGAAATTGTTTCAATGGTTCTGGACAACGGGGCCTCGATTTCATCTCCACCAGTTACGCCTGTGTACCTACGGTAAGTTGCCTTTTTTTCCATATCACCATCTCCTTATAGGTACATCCATGCTACATAAAAAGTTCCCAATGTTATTTATTACTACTCAGTTTTTCTGTTGTTCCGGAAAAAGTTTTTAAACAACATTTCTACTTATTCTTGATAAACTGGAGCTTTGAAACTTTTAACTTTATAACATAAGCCGCTTGACATTATTATAAACTCCGTATAGTAGTCGCCGTATAATTTTTTTTTACAACCAATAATAATACAGTATAATTTATTAGAAATAAAAGTTTAAATTGAATTGGAGTCAGTTTTGAGCTAAATCCGAAGTAATTTTTTAAATTTTATTGTGATTACCACTGACGCCTTTTTAACGTTGCTCAAATACCCAAGTCCGAGTCCATAAAAACACTCGCAGAAAATTTTGGAAACACTTACGAAACGTATAACAGTTTTTGAAAAAGACACCAAGAATGATTATATTAAAGGCAAATTAAGTGCCTTAATGAGAAATTAAATGTTCTGCTGCTACCTACCATCGCGGAGTCGTTTATTTAATGCCAAAATACTGGAATACATTAAACAGTCGTTTTGAAAGGATTTGATTACCGTGTGACCAAAAAAGCAATTTTCATTGTTTAAATAATTTTTTCGCTAATGTTTTGCTGAATTTGATCTTACTACGTACAAAAACTTTTTTCTGACGCTAACTGACAGCCGCCCAAATTAAACGGGAACAACTACGTTTTGCTGAACGGGTTAAACGAGTAACCTCCTGGGATTCCATTATTTTTCTGTTTAGTAAGTTCATGTATATGTATGTTTATAGAGGGGGAGGTAGATAAGTTTAATGTGGTGCTTAAAATTGCATTTCAACCCTAACTAAGAATCTAGCACAATAGAAAAGAGAAAATTGATAATTTCAGTTTAGAAGGTATACGTAAGTCTGGTGCACAGATAAGAATCTTGATTTACATATTAAAAGGTTTTACGACAAAAGGATAGGAAGAAAGATGCCCTTAGCGCGCAGTGGTCTTCAATTTCAAAAGCTACCCATTGTGCACAAGTTAATGCAATTATAGGGTATATTATAGTAAAGTTTCTGTATCAATTTAAGCTTCTACTCTTTATAACTACATAGCTTTACACCTAATAAACATGAAACACTGTATTCATGTCGAGCAGTTTCCATACTATTTAACTTTTTAATAATAATTTTGTAGTAAATGGAATGTTATCATACCAATAAGCTTTTCAAAAACCCGTGGGCGGTCTCTTTTTTTTTATTTAATAACAAGGTTTGTGGATATTTTCTTTATAATTTAATTAGCTTTGTAGAGTTACGATTCCATTAACCGAAATTCGTTGGCTTTCATATTAATTTTTCATACATTGCTGATTGCAATATTTGTTTGTCCTTCAACATTTTATTAATTCGTTATTGCCTCTAATGGTGCACGAAATTAAATTATTAAATTGTACCGTTTATATGTACCTATAGGAACTTCTTTGGCGGCGTGGTTTGAATATTTGGCAATTAAACCTTGTTCCTGCACAACAACGGCAAAAAAAACATTGTGCTATATTTCTTTCCTTAATAAAGTTTATTACCTTACTTTATACTCTTAAAATTTGGATATCACGACTATAGTTTTTATTGCTCTTGAATGCTGAACGAGCAGGTGGTGACAAGGACGACAAAACCCCGATTAGGGCATATGTATTTGTGAAGCAGTTTAAGTGTTCGATTAATTTATTTTATTCAAAATGTTTCACCACGAGTTTACGCTCATGGCGCATTCATTTTATCCGTTTTCGTAAATGGAGATAACGCAAATAAAATCAGTAACTTCATCCAAGTTTTTTCAAGATAACAGCGGACTTGTAATTACAGCCTTAGTTTGAATAGAGCAATAGACGTAATGTAGTGTTTAGACTCATTTTGTTTTCTTTAACTGCAAATAAAGCGTAATTAACTAGGAAGGAAGAAAATCTAAATAGAAGCCTGATGTACTTTTACCTTGTATCTACTACAAATGGTGAACTTTTAGTAGACTGCGAAGGTTTTATGTAAAAATAATTTCGAGAAAAAGATTACCAATTACTGAAACAGCAATTAATGGAACTGGAATGCCAATTTTTATCCTATTTATTTTTTTTACGTCGATAACACTTACAATTTTATAAGGGAGCACTTATTACAGAAAATTATGCAAATGGAAGAAGTTTTCGTTTTTAAAGAACTCCATTAACTTCTACTTAGTTATTCCATCTTGTGTCAAAGTTCAAATGTTTTAATATAAAAAAAAATGTATCTTAGGTAGTATTTCCTTTTAATACACTTTCTTTGAAACATCTACCTTCGAAATCTCGTAAAAAAGTTTCGAATAACAGAAGTAAGACTTTATTTTAGAAGAGAATAAGGAAATTGTTTTTATAATATAGATACAGCTACTATTCGTAAATAACCAATAACAATCTAGTAATAAAGTCATATTTAATGTTTATTTTCAACTGAGAAAACTATTCAATTGCTATTCTTATATTTAAGTATTTTTTAATTGTAACATGCCCTGTTGAAACGGTTAACTGCTGCACTGTGTACAAAGTTAATGGACTGTGAAGAAAACTCAATTTCACTTTCACACCTTTTTTGTTATTTTGCGAAAAGTAAACGCTGCCACCATCGGTGTACAGTTCACTTTATTGGCAGAAAATTTTAAATTAAATTTTTAGTTTCTGAATTGGATATTACATAAATTACAGTAGGAGTACGGAGGCAATCTTTTTTTTGTCAGTTTTCTTTTCAGTTCGCTTGTATTTTAATAATGTCGTAGCTTCTTTTTGTATCTAGCAATTTCAATCAAATGAAATTGAAATATTGCCATTCCTGGAGTGCTAATGGAAATATTGATACTTATAAAATGGCTGTCTCTCTCTAAAAGGACAGTAATTAAATGCCTTTAAAGTGTTTATTGCATTCTTTACAAGATCCGTTGGCGAATTTCATAATCGGCAAAACTTTTCTTGGAATTTTTAACGAGCTTTTCGAAAATGCCTTAAAATCTTTTTAATCATTATTACTAGGGAGCGAATGTCGTTCGTACATGACGTCATTATCAGGGGTGTACTTAGGATGCTAAACTACTATTTTTGAAAAACGAGATGTGAACTTATGTGCTTCTCATATCGATCTTTGTTGACTTAATAGTTCTTATCCTATTAAATTTTGTCCGTGGACCTAAGTACGGCCCATTTCAGTGTGAACGACGTAATAATTAAGCCCATTGTATGCAAGTCATTATAACATTTTCTTTGTTTATTTACAGCTGTATCAAAATATTAATAATTTACTTTGAATCACATTGCACCTAGATACTCTATCTTTTTTTTTTTTAAATATCAATGCACTCTTCCAAGATTGCTGGTTATTTGTTAAAACTAAAAGCAAACTACTTCTATCTTCCCACGAAAACCTGCTTGAATGCATTTTATCACATACATCCGCTTAGAATATTGGAATTTTAGTATATGTATGTATACATACATGCATTTATGTATGCACTTTTAATAAACGAGACGGTGGAATCAATATTGAAATAGAAGTCATTACCGACCCTTTTTTAATGCCTTCATTAATGATTGATACGCCTACTCATGTATGTGTGATGATAAGTTATACGGTAGACATATATTTATGTAATAATAGTGTGTAATTATTTAAACAATATTTTCGATTACGCCTTTAAATAATAAAATCACCGTGAGTGTAGCATCGGCGACCGCCGAGACCAGAGAAATCAGCTTTAAGCTTGTTAGATGTGCATGTTAGAAGTATACTCTCAACCTCCCAAGAGAAATATAAATTTAAAAACTTCAGATTACCACTAAAACAGTTTTTAATTACGTATAAAGAATTTATTATCTTACGAAATTTAATTAAATTATCTTGTAGTGACACTGTTATACGAAATCCAATTGGTTTTGATTATTATCAGACGTTAATAATGTGCGTCAATTATTTGATGACATGCATCTGTCTATTAACAAATATTTCGTCGTAACCTCTAGAGAGAATTTGATAATTTCCTGATGGAATGCGCCAGCTAAGATTCCGACGAAGTTTCGAAATTGTTAATGATCATGCATAATAAGCAATTACCTAATTAGACGAGCCGATGCTCCCTTGGTGAGGGTGCTTTAAAAAAAAATAATTCATCATAAATCCACATTTTATCCGACAGCAAGTTTTTTGTTCTTAAACCAATATAAAATGATAATTACTAGTTGTATGTCTCCGAAATAACTGTATTCTGTTTTTTTGTCGACTATTTCGCTTTGGTCTTTTTTTAAGACGTTAGACAACGCGGTTTGGGCGTCTTTGAGGTTAACGACATCGAAATTGTCGTACAAACACATGAACAAGAGTTTTGTATGTTATCATCTTTGTTTTCGATGCCAGTGGGTTGGTTTTTTGCGTCCGCGAGGGTTACAGAAATCGATGGATATGTGTGCTCTCTCACGGATGAAGTGGCGACACAAGCGTAGTTTTACATCACTTCTGATTGTCACTGCCACTGGTTCAATTATTGTAACAGCCGTGTAGGTAATTAATCACCCGATGGAGATGACAATCGATGAGCTTTAGTTCAGATGGTATTTTATAAATCTTCTTGATTGAAAGGTCAATGCGCGTGATTGCAACTTTATCAACTTTTATAGCATCGTACAAGCAAGCAAGCATCTTTACCTATTTTGATGGAAATTATTTGTCCATCATTGCAGAAAACTGACCGTTTTAACACGTCCCATTCGAAGCCTCTGTCTAATAAGAAAACCCTCATGCATTGCAAAAATTGCAAAGTATTATAAATAATTAATAGCAGATAAGTCTTGTTCATGTTGGTTGAATCACGAATTGAATTCTAAATAAAATACAGTATTATCGAATAATTCGAACGGTTTTTTATGTAAACATTGCATTGAAGTATGGAGAAAATGTTTTTTGATGAACGAGTGTAGAAGAATTATTATGATACGGACGGAACCCTGATAAATTCTAGTGTATCATGCTCTCAAACATCTTCAGAATATAATAGTGATAATTTTCGAATTATAAAGGACCCTACAGAAATTACTGTTCTATCAATTTTCTTATTCTGCAACTATTGTAATAAATTTCTGATGCCTTCAAGTAATTTGCTAAAATTGCTAAATTTGAATTAACCTTGTTCCTGCACAACAAC
>NW_020438865.1:748259-760676 GCF_000699045.2 Agrilus planipennis | reverse complement strand
CATCATCATAAGGTCATCAGTCCTAAGACTGGTTGGACACGTACCTCCACTCTTTCCTATCCTGAGCTAAACTTCGCATTTCCCTAAAACTAGAACAGCCCACATCCTTAACTATTTGCGAACAGTAATCCAATCTAGGTCTACCTCTACCCCTCTTAACTCCTGTTTCTGCCTCTAATATGTCTCTGACTAGACCTTCATGCCTGAGAAGGTGTCCTACCAACCTATCTCGCCTATTTTTTATTGACTTCCATAGAAGTTCTCCTATTCTTTCCAATACCTCTTCATTTCTAACGTTTTCTACCCACGTTATCCTCATCATCCGCCTATAACACCACATTTCGAATGTTTCTAACTTTTTCTTTTCCGCCGCGTCCACCATCCATGTTTCGCACCCGTACAATGCCGTGCTCCTAACATACATCTTTAACAACCTTTTTCGAATTTCTAAATAAACCGTTCGTTGCCTTATTATTCTTTAAATTTAAGTCTTCCCCAATACATCCCCCACCTCTTGACCGTTTCCTTATTTTCTATCAAAATGACTCCTGTTTCGTTTCTTATATTATTGTTATTGTACCCTACTTCTGTAAAATATTCTCTACTTCTTTACACCTAATATCAATTTACTGTTCCTTAGTTCTCCTACAGTTCCTAATTATTTCCCACTTTATCGTCTTATATCTTTTGGACCTTCTTTACCTATTCTGTTCTTGTATTTCCGCCATAGCGAACATGTTTTCTAGAAGCTCATTAATAAAATTTGTTATTATTTTGGACGAGCAAGAACAGATATTGTCTTCGAAAGCTCATCGGCGATATTGGATTTATGCTATATTAAAAACGCATGAATCGGGCGGAATTTCCTACTTTGTTTAAACAACTTGTAGACGGTAAATTTGAACGATATTAAGAATTCATCTTTTCTAAAAGAAAAGTTCGAATCAATTGATTCAAATTTGAATTACTTTTAGATCGAACTTAAATATGAATACACTGCAGTCGTTGAAAAGGCTATCATGGTTTTGTATCCGTACCAATTCTGAGCTAGATTGGATGTCGCTCTAGATATTCCAATTCAATTGTACGACATTAAGTAAAAAAGTTAAAAAATAAAAATTTTGAAGTTAAAGATTACAACATGTACCTACACAATGAGGTGTTAGGGACCCTAGACATGAAACTGTTTAAATTTACTGTTTTATTAAAATGGGGTTCAGCCAAAAAAACAAAGGGTGGAAGAATGGTTTCATAGCAAAAAAATGAGAACCGTTGGTTTTATTTAATCCAAAAATATTGTTTGCTTTTGGAAAAGTGAAATTAGTGTGCCATTTTTTTTGGTTCATAATGAATTTCGCGAAGCAGCCAATTGGAGCACAACACTACTTTGATTTAAATCAAAAATGACGGCACTGAATCACTGGATATGTTAAAACTAGTGTTGCCCAAACGCAAGAACAAGACGAGACTTAGCCAGTCTTGGTCTTGGTCTTGCGCCAATACACCTGGTCTTGGTCTTGGTCTTGGTCTTGCGCTCCCAGTCTTGGTCTTGGTCTTGGTCTTGCAGCAAGAGTCTTGCAAGTCTTGCAATTACCTATTAGTCTATTACTATTTATTAAAGTTTACTTTAAATCCTAGAAAAACGTATTAGAATTGGAACATTGTGAGCTTGAATGAATATAGCCATAGTAAAGATCAAGCAGATTAATAAATAACTGAAGATTTGATAAGAAATTCGAAAAATCAACTGACCTATATGTCGTTTTCCATGGAAGTAACTGTTTCTTAATAAACATTTATGATCCTTGCTTTCTACCGCGCCGCCTCGCCACGTGCCGGCTCTATGATAAGGATGCCGCCGCAAATCAAACAATAATATAAAGCGTGTAAAAAAATTCGAAATTATTTTGCATGAGTATACCTACACCCTATGGCGGCAATCAAATAGTGTCAAATGTTATGATTTCGGCGTGGCGGCAACGATTGTTTTAGATTTCAAAAGAAGCCGCCGGCGCGTGTATCATAACCATGTACTTCCGAAAAGCGGCAAATTTCTTTGAGAAGTAAGTACAAAACCTTTGATGCCGCATTATCAAAGTGCCGATGGTTAAAACATAACTATGCATGCACTCAGTTTGATTTTAATAATTTTTTTATTCGCTATGTTTATGGTATTAGTCGTAATGCGCATAGGTCCAGTTTTTCATATTCTTTGATACAGTTTTTTGCGTCTCATAGAATTCCTAAGCGTACCTACCTATACACCGAACTGTTACACCTAACTACTCAGTGAAATAGCGCTAAGTCCTAGCTGCAAGACGCAAGAGTCTTGCAGGCTATGTCTTGTTCTTGCTCAAGTCTTGCACGGTCAGTCTTGGTCTTGGTCTTGCTAAAAATACGCGGTCTTGTTCTTGGTCTTGGTCTTGCAAAAACGCAAGAACAAGACCAAGACTGCAAGACCAAGACTGAATTTGGGCAACACTAGTTAAAACGGCCAAGAAGAAATTGGATTATGTTGATGTAATCATGTGTATTACACTTTATTTCATATTAATGTAGAAGTTGAGTAGTTATTGAATTTTAAAATAGTTGGTCGATAGTGGATATGAATATGTAAAGTTCTTGTTGGATGTTACTCTGGAACTGTATATACAGTGTTATAGTTTTTCCGCCTGTAAGGTCGAGTTAAAGTATTTTGCGTGACTGTGTACTTTAAAAATTTATTATCCTCCGTTGAAAAGCTTCTTTCTTGGTTTCCGCAGTTTCGCATTTCCCGTTTTAGTCTAGTAAAATATTTTTTATTAATTCCTCGAGCTTACAGGATCTTTAAAGGTTTCACATAACTGACCTTTATATTTTATTAAGCATTTCAATTACGTTATTGCATTAACATTAACAGTTTATTATACGTACAGACTTTTTATCACTCATTTTTGTGTTTAAAAAAAAGAAACAAAAATGGCGATCGTAATGGGAAATGTAATGTCCTTGTAAAGGTATATGATCACGGCAAACAAAAATGGTTGTTAAACCACTTGAGTGGCTATAAAGTGAAAAACTTAAATCGATTATTTCCAGTAGACATACCACCGATTTCTGTAAAGCAGAAAAGGAATGTAGGTTGGTTCAATTGAAAAATAACTCCTCTGTAGAATGTTTCAAATAGTTGGAGCATTCGCTAAAGAAAACAAGAAGATTGCCATTCTTTTAAAATTAAGGCACCCTTGTCGGAAACAATAACACCGGAGAAGTGCGAGTTTGAAAACTTAATTTGTTTAATCCACTTCATTAAAATTTTGGCTCAAATATCGTAAATAGGGACACAAATTAACAGTCTATATTTCAAGTTCTTTGAAAGTATAAGTGCTGATGTTATCAATAATACCAGCAAAGCTTTTTATGTGCGTGAATCATTTTAAATTTAAATTTTAGGAATGAAAAGTGATGGTATTTTTGACAATAAATTGGATAATGTAATTATTTAATTATATTTGCTTTATGTACATTGTTTAAGCCCTTGTGCTAGCGTCTAATCGAAAAATAACTACCTAGACGGAGCAATGAGTTAGTCATGTTTCTTGTAAAATTGGGGAAAACGTTCAGTAAACATTTTTGCGTTGAGTAAGAGACAAAGAACCGATGTGTGGATTTTTCACCAAAGAAATACACCAGCTCATTCCGCTTTTTCCCTATGACGGTATTCTTTGGGAAATACGACATCACAGTGTTGGGCCATCCACTGTATTGGCCTGACTTGACCCTCTGTGACTTTTATTTTCTGGGGTAGATTTGACAGTGACAATGCACCACCGGCTTATTTCTCTTTTTGCCTGTGAGGTTTTTTTTGCGAAATACAGTATCAGCGTGGTGGACCACCCATTGTACTGGCCTGACTTGGCCTTTTGTTACTTTTATTTTCTAAGGTTAAATAAAAATGTAATGGGACAAGATTTGACAGTGACAATGAACCAGCTCATTCAACTTTTTGCCTGTGACGATGTTCTTTACGAAATACGGCATCACCGTGGTGGACCATCCACTGTACTGGCCTGACGTGGCTTTCTGTGACTTCTATTTCTTAAAGTCAAATAGGAACATAATGGGACAAAATTTGACAGTGTGGAAGCGATGAAAGCAAAACCGACGAAAGTTTTCAACAAGCTGTCGAAAGTCAACAGCTTTCAAATACGGAGTGCTGAAGAGATCGTCGAAGCTAGTGTATTGAAGCCGATCAGCTTTCTAATTAAAAATTCCTAAACGGTGAAGAATTTTGTCAACTTTACATTTAATTGATGAACCGGAAGATGAGTATTCGGTTAGTTTAGGACAGTTTTCAGAAAAACAGATTTTTTTTTGCATTTTTGCTCGTGTCAACAAGAAAATGTCTATATTTCGGTGAACGATTTACCTTACCTGTATACCTGAATACCTGAAAAGCTGTACAACTAATGGCTGTAGTTGATGAGTTAAATACCTTAAAAACATCATTTTGTATTTTGTTTTTTTAGCAAAAGGGTAAAAAGGCAAAACCTTATTAAAATATGAAAAAGTGTATTTGATATTCTAACTCGTTCTATGTGTATGTAGTATGTGCTAAACCCATCTAGAAATGCTGCGGTATATCTCAGGAGCGACATCGTATCTCACGCTGCTGAATTTCATTTTCCGGTAGTCTCTCTTATATTATTAATAACGGTGCATATCTCTGAACATTTCCTATTTCTAATGTGCACAAATATTCATAAAATCTATTTGTCATATTCAGACACATGTATCGTGTCGTGTAAGTATCACAGAAATTTTAAAAACATTGAAATGAACTTAAGGTAACAAATAATTAGTGTTCGGTTTCGGTTACGGTTTCGGTCCAGTTTCGGCAAAAAACAAGTTTCGGTTTAGTTTCGGTTTCGGCGGCAAACCTGCCGAAACTGTGACCGAAACCGAAATTGCGTTCAAGAGTTCCTATACCTATTGTGATATTAGGTAACAATAACAAAAGTAATTTTTTGTTTAATATTATATAAAAAAAAAGCATGAATAATCTTCAAAAGAAAAATGAGTCTACTCTACTGTACTTACTCAAATAAACATCTCACCTATTTTATGTATTTTTAAGGCGCAATTAAAGTATTTCCTTAAATGAAGGGTTGTTTTGTTGATTTTGATTTGATTATCAATAAGTGAAAATGTCAAAGACTGCAGAACTATGTGATTTAAAGATAAAAAAAATAAAACCGACTGATTATAATAACGTTTTCTTTATTTTTCTTTCAAAACATGATTCTTATAAGGAAGTTTCGGTTTCGGCAAAAACTGAGATCGTTGCCGAAATTCGGTTTCGGTTTCGGTCTTAAAAACCAGTTTCGGTCGGACACTACAAATAATACTAAAAAACCAACAAGCATTTGTGCGGGCTAATGAACCTTTAAGTGAAGGGTTTATTAAATCGTGGGTATCCAAGTAAACCCTGCGTCGGCTAATCCTCTCAGTTGGGGGTTACTTTTTTTAAAATTACCAAAACGAAAAATAAGGGGTATAACTATCCCTGCGACTGCTCCGTTCGTGTGAAGCTAGTTCTAATTCTTTATAACAAATGTAGTTGTTAAAACCAATAAATATAAAAAAAAAGTTAGATGCAAATTCCTTTTTCATGTTTGTAGAGAACCATCGAAATCTGTTCAGTAGCTTCGAAGATCAGCCTATGCAGAGAAAAAAATTTAATTAATTTAAAGGTTATTTGAGTCTTAATTAAGAAGGCTGGAATGCTACACTATTAATTGTAATATAATAATTGCACGATTTTGATGGTTTTGGAAAAGTGCTGAAACTGTTTTTCATTAAATTTTGTAATATATAGGGTGTAATAGAAATAAGTGCCTAACTTTGAAGGGTGCAAACTAGATACAATACACAATCGTACGGTAAAAAAACAATTTTTAAGAAAATCACAATAATTTACAATACGAAGCCGGTCCTAGGTGTGAATTGGCAACATAGGTATGTACGAGTACCGAACTGCGATAAAAGCTCTGCAGCTACATGGATGGAAAATGCAAACATTGCCGAGAGTCGAACATTTAAGATACTAGAAAAGAAAAAATATTTGCTTCATTGCTAATATTTAAACAATTTCACCAAATAAAATGTTACAAATATGGCTCATAGAATTAGTTATTTACAAAAGCGTACGCTACCTGTTTTCACGAATGTCATTTTCTTTGAAAAATGAGATGACTTACTATTTCGGAGTCTTTTTTTCTTGCGTTTGTTGATGACGAGTTATATAAATTACCACAGACGTTCCAAACAATAGGACTGCCACTGACGGGAGGTCTGTCTTTTATATTTCTGCATTCTCGCGCCTTTCTATCACATTGTAAGAAAATCACCGCATATGGACTTGTTACATTTCCGTCCGAGTGACAGTTTCACAATAAAGACTTCATTATCCACTATTTAACGTTTTGTTTTGCTTTTTTTCATGCGTTGCTATAACAGAATACTTTATAATTACAATGGCTTTCGCTGCATATCGATTGTGTAGGGAATTGAATATCAATCTTGTTTAAAAATCTTTCCCAGTCTGTATACGTAGGAGGCAATCTCCTGTTTTTGTAAGACGGTTAAAGAGAAATCATTTTTTTTTAAGGTATCGGTTTATTAGAGTTATATATAGACGGCTCCCCGAATATTTGCTTGCCCTGCGTCGGTGTTTTTGACGAAAATCAATTCCGCGTAATTTAATTACAAACGGTAGGTACAAACGCTAATCAGAATGACGTAATTTCGTAAACAAATTTTAAAGGGAGGTATAAATTCTTATTTTTCTGTCGGAAAATCTAATTTTCTCCGAAATGGTTTAAATATAATACTAAAAATTTGAAAACTGGTTAGTACCGAAACGATTATTTATTTTTAATACATAATACTCATTTAAAATCATTTACAGTTTGTTAATGTTTTGATTTTGTATTTGAATGAGAAAACTGTTGAATCCCGGAGTTAAAAATGTTTTTTTTTACTTATTTTTGTACGGGATTAACAATTTCTGCGTACCACTGCCGTTAATAAGACCACAGGAATGTTGGGAAGCCCGGTCCATGCCAAGTATAGTGGTAGTAATTTCCTGGAAGTTAGCGTCTATGTAAACAAGAATTTCGAGAATTACAGTGTGAAATGCTCGTTTTCAACAACAATCGCGCCAACCAAGGGTTTAACTCATTAGGTCAGTCCTGATTAGCTTTAGTTTGTGTAGAGCTCGAAGACGTGGACGGTGAAATGTTATCAACCACAGGGGCTCTACTACTCGTTAACTTCCTGTAGAAAACATCCAAGTGACAAAGTTATCGCTTTACTTCTTTACTTTTTCAGTATTACTAACTGTAAGGAGTGAACACACAAACAGAATAAAATGCGATTCTATAAAGAAAATCGCCAAAACGATTTTATTTATAAGAAAATTTTGTGTCAAAGAGTATAACATAATCCTTTTTTCTATCCCGCTGTTACACACATGTATTCAATAACTTGGACATTATTTGATAAAATGTCATTGTAGAACAACAATAAAAACGAAGATTTTCTCGAAAAGCATTACAAATAATGCGATTGTTATCCTGAAAATTTTCTACTACCAGGATAATTAAAAATTGCTATATAGGTAAATGTTATAGGAAATATTTTATGAGTAGTTTGAATGATTTGATTAATTTTTTGTTTGCAGTAGATATCGTTTATCATCTTATACAAGTTCCTTACAGAAACAATACTTTTTATAACGACATCGGATATTTATAGTAAATATTTAGAAGGGATTCAGACAGGGATGAACACTGTCACGGCTATTTTTTAATCTATACACCATTAAAGATAGTACAACTGTAGGAATAGATAAAGATAAATAGGGGCAAAAGATTAGTATGATTATATTTGCAGATGATATACCACTATTAGCATCTAGCAAGGAGGAGTTAGAGATAGCTTTAAATAAAATGGAAGCGGTATTGACAAAACAGTATTGGATGAAAATAAATAAAAGTAAAACAAAAATACTGGTATTCAAGGAAAGAAAAAGTAGGGAAAGAGCGAATGTAAAGATAGGAAACGAAAACTTAGAAGAAGTGGCCGAATTTAGGTATCTAGGAAGTCAGATAAGTCAGGTCGGAAGGAGTAGTAGGGCAAGTAATTACGAAATTTGGAAAAGATTGTTAAAGGTATATGTTTTGGAACGCGGCGCTGTACGGATGCGAAACATGTACGGTGGGCGCGGCGAAAAAGAAAAGGTTACAAGCATTCGAAATGTGGTGTTACAGGCGAATGATAAAGAGTTAAGAGGAGCTGAGGTAGACCTAGATTGTTCGCAAATAGTTAAGGTTGTGTGTTGCTCTAGTTTCGGGAAAATGTAAAGATTAGCTCAGGATAGGAAAGAATGGAGGTACGTGTCCAACCAGTCTTAGGACTGACGACCTTAAGATGATGATCGAATATAATAAATAGACTAATATAGTGAGTATAAATGAGGTAAAATTTGATTTAAATTATCTTTTATAACGACGTACTGTCGATGGGGAAGTACGGATGTGCTGGTGCGGATCTCTAATATTCTATATTTGTGGATATGAATAAGGATGAGAATATAGTTGCAGCTATTTCGTTTTTCTTTGAAATTGCGCACTTATTACAATAGTTAGTATTATTTAGTCCTTTTATTTTCATACAGTTTGAATTTCAGATATGAGAAAAAAGAAATTGGTAGTGTCCGACCGAAAGTTCGGTTTCGGTCGAGTTTCGGTTTAGTTTCGGTTTCAGCGGTAAACCTACCGAAACTACGACCGAAACCGAAACTGCGTTCGGGAGTTCTCGCGCTCTGCTCGGTCATGTTCGGCGCGTTAAATTCCATCCAAACGAAGTAGATTAGTAGACATTTCGCCATAACATAAGATTGTTTAAGTATGAATACTAATAAGAAATAACGATTACAGGTACCTACTTGAAATTATTAGTAGTCGTCGCCTTTTGCAATATTATGATCACGATTAGTTTATAATTTAGTCGTTTACCTTTTGTTTCTGTTGAAGTTTAGTGTCATTCAACATGACGAATTAAGTTTAGAAGAAGTTAATTTGTTCTTAATTAAGATAAAAGTGATTTATTTTGTTTTGTTTATTACTTAAATATTAAGTTCCTATACCTATTGTGATATTAGGTAACAATAACAAAAGTAATTTTATGTTTAATATTATATAAAAAAAAGCATGAATAATCTTCAAAAGAAAAATGAGTCTAGTCTACTATACTTACTCAAATAAACATCTCACCTATTTTAAGTATTTTTAAGGCGCAATTAAAGTATTTCCTTAAATGAGGGGTTGTTATGTTGATTTTGATTTGATTATCAATAAGTGAAAATGTCAAAGACTGCAGAGCTATGTGATTTAAAGATAAAAAAATAAAACTGACTGATTATAATAACGTTTTCTTTATTTTTCTCTCAAAACATGATCCTTATAAGGAAGTTTCGGTTTCGGTTTCGGTTTCGGTCGAAACTGAGACCGTTGCCGAAATTCGGTTTCGGTTTCGGTTTCGGTCGTAAAAACCAGTTTCGGTCGGACACTAGAAATTGGATACTTTTGATGATCGATATTGTTATCGGTAGATGAGTGGCATAAGTTTACTTTCCGAGCATCGCCAAAGTAGTTAATTAAAATTATCCCAGATAAAATTAAAATTGAATTAAGGGTGTCGTCATTGTAGATACTTGTATATTTTTCTGAAACGTAAAAAGTGGATACAATTACGAGTTTGAAAAAATCACATCGTTAAAAAGTGTGTTCATTAAAAGAGATGAGATAGGTACGGAAAATAGCAAGCCTTTTTGTCATTTGTATTTATCTTGTTTCTGATGCTTCCAAAAAGTTGTAACGAAGTTTGCATCAAAAAAAATGTAAGCAACTAACGTAACGACTTTAATTAAAAAAAAAAAGCAGAGAAAAGAAAATGAAACGAACGAAGGAAACGGTGTTTTCTCGTTAGCTAATTAATGGTTTTTTGGTTTTCACTGTTTCGATGGAGTCACTTTTACGACTTCGTCAAAACAAAAAAAACCTTTTCTGAATATTCACTCTTCAATTCACATGAATAACACATTTTAAAACAAAATATTTGAATGTGAAAATGTAGGTATAACATCAGTTTGTTTCGTTCCAAACCAATGGGTTGTTAGTTCGATGTGATGGGTGGCTGGAGCTTTTCCCCCAAACTCCCTCGTCCTACGCATACGTGAGAGCAAAGTATGTCTAGGGTTGAAGACCCTCTTCAGTCACCTTATGAATTAGGAAGATCGCGTAGGCCGTAATAAGGGAACGTGGCAGAGACAGGCGAAATAAAGGTATATAAACGAGAAGGAAAAAGAAAACGTTTACCGTGGAAATTACTTTCCCGGCGTTTTTCTTAAATAGTTCAGGAAAAAAAAAACATAAATGAACCTGTAATCAATCTGATATAAATTGTAGCAGGATCGGGTTATCTTACAGTTAATTTGTTTTAATCAGTAGCGGATCTAAGGGAACGGCCTGGTGAAATTAAAGTATACAGGATACGAAAAAAAAAAAAACAGATGAGATTGTATGTCAGCATTTTTTCTTTTCTAAAAAAGTTAAGAAATTTAAGCTGTTAGGAAAATAGCATCACAATATTCAAATTAGTGTAATTAGTTTTCACATTATATTTGACTAGCCACACCCGCGGCTTAGACCACTTGGTATTTAATTTGTGACTATTTATAAGTCATATTTTATCAATTGCATGTATAATCCTTAATATACAGATATACATATGTCATCGTCGACATTTTTACAGGTCATTTGTTGAAACGATTGATATTTCTCTTCCTGTTAAGGTATTAGTCCTCGTAATAACACAGTCGCTGGATCTTTATTTTAACGAAATAATATGCAGTATATGCCCATCATTAAATATTGGTGAAAGAATTTTTGAAATTGCAAAGTATCAAAATTAAAAAAAAATACAATAATTCCAAATATCAGGATCGCATTGTGGAAGCATTAATTTTTTGACATGATTTGCATTAAAAGGTATCTGATAACAAAAAGTGTTTTTACATTGCGCTGTTAAAATTATCGAACAACCCATTATCGACTGTTCAGATTGAATGCTACAACGTAAAAAATGTTGTAGTGGCTTTTCGTATCTGGTGGATAGTATAGGGTTGTTCGGAAAGTCATTTCGTTTTTTTTTGTGGAAATGAAAGACAGTTTTCGTATAATAAACAAATACTTTATTAAATTATATATTGACCGTTCTGGTCCAACACCTTTTGCCATCTTTCTGGTAGTAGCATAATTCCACNCGAATAATATTATATATAAAAGAAATTATGAGTGCTGTCAGCACAGGGTAAAAGTAGTATTACATAGTTAGTATCAGAAATTTCTTATGCTGAAGTATACGATATGTTGCATACCTACTATTTACAAACAATTCCTTTAAATTTTAATCATTATTTACTATACATCTATTAAAAACCATAATGGCCGACTTCAGTGACAATGCGACAACAATTGAAAAAGAATGATGGCGGACAACAGCAACAATTTGAAAAAAATGATGGCCGACACTACGTCATAGTATTGTTCACAAAAGTGAATTTCGACCATTCCAAGCAATAGTGCTAACAGTTTCGAGCTCACAGTGGTTGATAGGGGGAAGGAACTAGTTCTAGTAGAGAAAAAAGAAAAAACAAATAGCAGGTTATCCATCCGGGTAAAATTTATAGTAGTAATGGTTGTAGACATTGATTATCGCGGGACTGATTTTTCGGAAAAAAATTAATAGAAACTCAAATTTATAATGTAAAACTCGCACTTGCATCTCCAATTAGAGTAGTTCGAGTTAGAGTTTGAAAAACATGGAACATATGTAAAGAAGGAACATTGGTTACACTTTATTATATTATAAAATTACCAAGAACCGAGTACTGTTTAAATATAAAATAGTTACAAGTTTACGTAGTAATAAAACTGCCCAATAGACGAACTATCGTCTAGTAAATTTTTTATTTCCGTGAACAGAATGTCGCAAAGAAATTGAGGGAAAACTACGTTCGGTTACTTTTAGAATTTTAGAATATATTTCCCGTTTTAATTTTTTGATGTTGGGTACATTTATTTACCCGATGATCCATTGAATAATGCTGCTTATCGCTCTCCATATTTAAAAGGGCACCAACCAAAAACTACTGAGTAGAATTAATTGGAATTTTTCACACACAGAAGCCTTGATATATGAGCTCTTAAAGCATATAAAAATTATACGGCTTAAATGTGAAGTTGGGTGCAAAAGAATACAATTAAATCCTCCGTCGGGAAAAAACGAAATGACTTTCCGAACAACCCGATA
>NW_020438865.1:743140-746920 GCF_000699045.2 Agrilus planipennis | reverse complement strand
CACCAACCAAAAACTACTGCGTAGAATTAATTGGAATTTTTCACACACAAGCCTTGCTATATGAGCTCTCAAAGCATATAAAAATTATACGGCTTAAATGTGAAGTTGGGTGCAAAAGAATACAATTAAATCCTCCGTCGGGAAAAAACGAAATGACTTTCCGAACAACCCTATATAATCTCAAAATGCATGTTGAATTTTTTACATTTTCGATGGCTATCGTAAGCCCCCTTTCGTGCCGTTTAATGTAGTAACTAGTAAACACATAATATATTTGATAATGTATTTGGTCGTTATGGAAAATAGTCACGAAAATTTATTTATTAGTTTTAAAAATGATCCTGTATTTTCAGTTTCGTTGGAGTATTACGTACGTATTAAATAAAAAAAAGGAAACAAAAAATAAAGGGAAGTAACCTGTTTATTTATTCTAAAATTATGAGCGAGATATTCTGATTTATTTTCACCGTACGACCTGTTATATTTCTTTGAGATTACTTTAATTTATTATTTTCTCGGAAACTTTTGAATAGATGCTCCGAACTATCAAATTCATTTTGTAATTGTAGATTACATTAAATAATAAACGATTTCGCGTTGTTCTTCACCTGTTTTAGGTTTTATAAATTTGATCGTTGTTCGTAGAGGATTTAGAATCGCCAGTTATTACCAGGAGGAGTTTTAGAAAATTAAACGAAAATGGAAGCTTGAAAATATGGCTGCTCTCTAAAATTTGTTGTTTACAACAGTAGGAGAGGAGGAATATCGAATATAAGCGGGGTTTTATTTCTTCATAAAATTGATTTGTGGGCTAATTTGCTTAGTGTGTGCTCATCTCGGTACCAGCGATTAGCTCGTAAGCTACTCGGAATTTCTGTTTTGTTTTCTATCGTTTTTTGGTTCAACTTTACCGATATTGCATCTGTATATTAAGTTTATGACAGCTGCAAGACTACAAGACTTACATAGTCTGTCATTTAGTAGAAATCAATTTCTGTTTTTTACCACTCGTACACGACTGCACATAGAATATTGTTACCTACAAACAGATACCGACCGCTAACGGTACAGTTTTAGAGATACTGTAGCAGATACAGCATCTCGTACAGAAAAAGATAAAACTAGTGGCACCTTTTTAGCCAACATCAGTATTTTATCATCAGCAACACCATACAACAGCCCATGTCGGATATGCCCAAGACAACACTAGAACTGAAGAACTTCCTGCTTCAGTATGGGTAACACTATCGCCTAGATAAAGTAGGCTTTTATATTCTACAGCGAAAAAAAAAAAGTCCAACCGGTTACATTAGACCTATAGATGTATATTAATATACAAAGAATTCCTTGATATCCAAAAGAGGAAAGACTTCATAATTATTTATTCTAATGTTATTAAAAGAATGGGCAGATACGAACATTTGATTATTAGAACCAGAAGTACGACTAGATAAATAATGAATGTAACAAAAGTCCATATGAGGTAGACAGAGGCTTATTCTACACATACCACCTTCTAATACTAAAATCATTCAACTACTACAGTAAAATCGCGATAATGTGAACTGTTCACACCAGTCGATTATTTTATGAAGAACTGAAGAAAACTAAACACTAAACAGCACTGACTAATTTTACAAATTTCAAATCCAAATAAGTATACCGGGGATTTACAGCAATGGTCCGAGTCAGGCAGAAACGACAAAACTTTGATTGTAAGGACCAAAGGTCATTAGTTTCTTTAGTCGATGATTTAGTTTGTTCATGGTATACGGCGTTCTAACATTATTAATATTCTAATCATCATCAAATCGTAATGTAAAACTTATATCTGAAAGATCTACTACAAAAAAATATCATACAAAAACCTTAATCTATTTAATGTAGCTGTAAGTGTTTTCTTCTTGTGTATGTGTGTGTGTTGTTTCGTAGTGCCTTACTTCCACGTTGTGTATAATAGCTTAAAATCGGCGTTTCTTGTTTCGTTTGATCTGAAGAGGTACAGCAATTATGGTTATTTTGGTTGATTACTTAAACTAGAAGCACAATTCGGTTCCATCATTCTTACTAGCTGGTGAAGCGAAATATAATTAAATTTCCCATAATGGCCAGCATTCTTCCGTGTCCACGAAATATGTATTTTACGGTAAACCCTTTTAAAAATATTCACAGTTCTAATTACATGAATTAAATAATAGTGAAGCATGTAAGAATGTAAAGCAGTAGCTGATAATTTTGTTAGTCAAAAATGTTTTTGCAAATAGGTAAATTTTCGATAACTTTCTTTCACTTCGGTATGTAATGTAATAGGCAAACCTTAGACGGCATATAGAACGTACAATGGAGGTGTTTCAATTTGCAGTTCATTTAATATTTTCATAACATAACAATACTTATATTGTATTGGTTACAAATTGGATGCGAGTGTGTTGACTTTCTCGTATTTTTAAATTGGTTTCGTGAAATTATTTTTAGCAATTGTATCATTTGTTCATGAACATGACTAATTCGCGATATTTTTTCATACGTTAAAAGAAAACAGATGTCGAATCGAACAAATTAAATATTTGCACATACAATTACATCAAAAGAACCACTAGGTACTACGCCGATAAAAAAAAAATGTAAAAGTAAATTGATTTTACTTTTTTATCAACGTTTTTGAATATCAACTAACGTTGGACGTCTGTACATTAAAAGCTATGCCATAATCGAATAACCTGCATAGGTAATTCAATATTGTTTCCAGTCATAAAACAACGTTTGAAAAATTATTCACTACAAAGAAAATGGTTGAAAAGGTCTTTATATAATTTCCTCACATCAGAAAAAAAAACTGAATTTCCGCACTGAAGGTTCCGTACCATCGAATATAATTATAAACAGCCCTAAAAGAATATGACCACGATAACACCCATTGGTGTCTTAATCATAAGGTTATAGCAGAAAAGGGACAAACAGTCAGTAGCGTTAGTGATCTTTAGAAAATTCCGATTTTCCTGTCAGAGGTTGGCACTGAAAAAATTGAATTGGGGAAACATTAAGGATAATAGTTTGGTAATATTAGATGTTGCAGAACTGTCAAAAAATTTGATTTTTGTATTTTTACGACCTAATTTGGTGACTCTCGTCTAGCGCATCGCTGATTGGAAAACCCTTACCGCTGTCCTTAATATCCGTAGCTTTAATGGGAAGAAGTTTAGGATTAATTTAATTTTCAAAAAATAGGTTAATAAACTTTTGCTGAATACTTTTTATTTTATCACTAACTGCGACTGTATGTATTGTTGTATTTAATGAATGAGTATTTTTTGGTGAACGCCACTGGTGTTTAAATTCACAGGGCAGTGAACGATTGAAGATTATAGTTTTATATTCGTTCCAAGTACTCGTCTTCCGATAGTCCAAACACGATAAGATGAAAGAATGTAGGAGTTTATCAAAAGACTTCCGCTTTTCGGTAGTAAAATTATAGATTCATTCATGACTATATGCATATATATATATATGTAGAATTGTATATTAGAATTGAATTAAAGAATTAAAAATCGTTTTAACTTTCGAGTTGGATGGTCAAGAAATTATAAGGTGTAATATTTTTATGTTTAAACTTAAAAATTAGAAATTCGAAAAAACAGTAAGATATGTCGAAAATGCTGCTTATCGCTCTCCATATTTAAAAGGGCACCAACCAAAAACTACTGCGTAGAATTAATTGGAATTTTTCACACACAAGCCTTGCTATATGAGCTCTCAAAGCATATAAAAATTATACGGCTT
>NW_020438865.1:739703-741265 GCF_000699045.2 Agrilus planipennis | reverse complement strand
AGAGATTTGCGGACAATGAAGAAGTAATCGAAGCTGTAAATGGTTATTTTGAGGAGCTTGACGAATCAGTCTATAGAGATGGCATTAATAGACTGGAACACCGCTATGAGAAATGTATCAGCCTTGGAGGAGATTATGTTGAGAAATAAAAAAAAAAAATTTTTAAAAACCTTGTTTTTCTTGGTCAGGCCGGAAACTTATCAATCCACCCTCGTAAAAGACAATAAGTTTTTAGTAGCTGTTTCGCCAAATTTTGGTTTCTTCAGAACTTAGGGTACCTATGTAATGAACAAATTAAATTGTCAAAATATGATGGAATTTACGAATTAGTGTAATATTTTTTGTATTTTAGTTTTATTATTAAAAAGTAATGTTCGCGAATTATTTAACCTAACCGATTGGATTCATCATGGTGTTCAATTTTTTCCTTACAGACAATAGAATAAATGAATACAAATAGTGCACAGTTAGATACCTTCTTCTGAAAAAAAACAGTTTTGAATATTTAACCTACTGTCTTTTTTGGAAAGAAAAAAAGTCAAGTTTTGCTTTTTTTTTGTTGCATAGACAGGCAGCTTTTATTTAAATGTAAATCACTTTAGATATTTAGGTTTGATTGGAGATTTAGAGTTTAGACCTTCGTTATTGATTGTTTTGAAGTAAAAACAAATAACAGGATACGAAACAATTTAGTATGAACAATGAATAACATACGTATATATTGTGTATAGATATACATGTAATCTATTGAACGGTTTATATTGTTAAATAACCTCGTAACGATCGGATATTGTTATTGAAGTATCATGTGGCGCAAAGGTCGGTTACATGCTGATATCAATTCACGGTAATCATCTGCATGTTGGGAATACTTTCTCTCTACTCATGTCTGTGTTTGCAAGTATTGTAAGGTAATAAATTGTCAACTCTTTGTTGTGGACTTTTCATGTTCAAAAATCGAACGTAGGTACAGATTTTCTTTGGCAAATGTAAGGTAGTCAAATTTCCGGCGATGTCTAACACAGTCATCAAGCTTCCCTGTGTTGAACCTCTTAATGAAACCAGTTATGCTCGAACAAGAGAAATCTCGAGTTAAAGCTAGTTAGTTTTTCTTTTCTAAGATATTGCTTCTACGTATATGAGAGATGAACCCGTTTTGGATCGGGTTTCCGGCCGAATCCTAGATAAAATGCCGTCATTGTCTAGTCGGGTACCGGATAATGACACCGGGTATTGGGAGGTGCCGAATAATATTATATATAAAAGAAATTATGAGTGCTGTCAGCACAGGGTAAAAGTAGTATTACATAGTTAGTATCAGAAATTTCTTATGCTGAAGTATACGATATGTTGCATACCTACTATTTACAAACAATTCCTTTAAATTTTAATCATTATTTACTATACATCTATTAAAAACCATAATGGCCGACTTCAGTGACAATGCGACAACAATTGAAAAAGAATGATGGCCGACAACAGCAACAATTAGAAAAGAATGATGGCCGACAACAGCAACAATTAGAAAAGAATGATGGCCGACAACAGCAACAATTAGAAAA
>NW_020438865.1:721175-739341 GCF_000699045.2 Agrilus planipennis | reverse complement strand
TATGTAAAGAAGGAACATTGGTTACACTTTATTATATTATAAAATTACCAAGAACCGAGTACTGTTTAAATATAAAATAGTTACAAGTTTACGTAGTAATAAAACTGCCCAATAGACGAACTATCGTCTAGTAAATTTTTTATTTCCGTGAACAGAATGTCGCAAAGAAATTGAGGGAAAACTACGTTCGGTTACTTTTAGAATTTTAGAATATATTTCCCGTTTTAATTTTTTGATGTTGGGTACATTTATTTACCCGATGATCCATTGAATAGGAGGAAAATAATTTTTTATATTTTAATTTAATGTATCATTTGTATTTAAAGAATCATTTTTGAAGTGTGATGTGTGTTCTACGAAAAAAAAAAAGAAGAGGTTAAAATTCTTAAACTAATTGAATAAATTAGCGACATCCTCATTTCAAATTAAGTTGTTGTTTATGCAGAATGCAAAATTCTTAGTATAACTTACGTTAGACATTCATTGAGCACATATAAAATTTGTATGAATAAGAATTTTATCAGTGTGCGTCTTCATAAGGAATGTTAGTAAAAGGTATTAAATTTCTCCGTGAGAAATGTATTTTTTATTTATTAGTTAATTAATTTTGTCGCCATCTTTCAATGTTACATTCTTCCTTTTCATATAGCAACTCTGATAGTTTGTATCAGTTAGAAATTGTCAGAGAAAAACTTTAATAATATGGGGTAGATCGCGAAATTAATACATTATACAGGTTTCAATCTTAGGGGTGGAAACAGTTGTTCTCTTTTTAATGACTTTAAACAAAAGTATCGGAATGATACTTTGTTGCGTTTTTAAAAGACTAAAAAAAATAGAAACGTAAATAGGTTGATACACGAATTTGCTTTTATACAATTTCGTTGGAAGCACTTAAGGAAATAGAAAAGTATAGAGCCGATAAAAATAAGTTACCCTGTCAGTTTTTGTAACTGTTTAGTTATTAATTCAGTATTGGATAGACGTAGTTATTTTGCTTGAAAAGTTTATCATCCTGCCAACGTTTTCTGTTAAATTTTGAATTCAGCGTCTCGCTCGGAAGATTTCTCTTCTTTTTTTTTTTGTATTAAAGTCTAAAAAAGTTATGATTTTATGTGTTCCTGTCCTAATGTTAGCGTGTAGTAGTTTTCTGTTAAAATTTCATTTGAGGTTTCAACTCTACGTTAGAAAAAGTCCCGATCCTTTTTGCGTTGAGTTTGAACTTCAGTGGTCGTTTAATTTTTAACGAACTCTTGTAGCATGGTCGTAATTCGCAAGAGTTTTCCCGTCTATAACTTCTCTTTTATTTGCAGAAGCTGCAAACCATCGGGGAAGACTTCTGTGGCCTGGACGTGAACACCCCTTTGGGAGGCGAGCAGCCCGTCTCTGCCGTACCTGTACTTCTATTTACTACCCGATTAACAGCTGTTGCAGCTACTTCTACTGGCGATTTCACAGTTGTCTTTATAGGAACACGCATGGGACATCTTAAAAAGGCAAGTAAACAACCAGATAATACTTCGTTTCACTCGTTTTCTAACTTCTAAATTAATTTCAACTCTGACCTTTCAAGTTACCAATCATTCATTTACCCCTCGTTACCTTACTTCAAACTTGAAACAAACTTGGGTAAGAACTCGTCAAAATCAACTTGTTATAAACTTTGTTGATTTACTATATTTTAAACATTTTTATGATTCTTTCAGCTACAACCGTTGCATTTTTAAAATTAAGTTCAATTTGGACCTTAGGGTTATCAATTACACATTAAATTGTTATAGCTATAGATATTTAAACTCGAGGGGTATTCGAGTAAAAAGAACTCGTCACCTGACAGAGTACAAGAAATAGAACTTTATCAAAATATCTACATATATATGTACATAGAAGTATATGTACCATATGTCAAATTAAAGGACTCGGCCATCTAGGTTCGTTAAAAAAGACTGCGAAACGATCGGTCACACGGCTGTGCGTAACTAAAGAATATGCACCATAAGAATGCATGTGAGATTTTTGCTTAAAAAAGCTCCTAGTTCGTGAAGACGAGCATTCCGCGAGTGTTTATGATCGTGAGTGGTATTAAATGATGGGCGTTGCACACGTGTCTGCGATGGGAAAAATCAAAAACATGGTGGTATTCTTCTACAGGGATGTTTTGAGTAGAATATTGCTTGGCTACTGCGCGGACAGTTGAGGTTCAATTCCGATACTGTAGCTTTTCTTCGATTAAGGTTGGATCTACACTATTAAGGTCGATCAGCGTTCGTTCGCGGTCAGATTTCAGCCTGGTAAATATTATCAAATAAACAGTGAATTAAGGTTAGAAGCGTTCGAAATGTGGTGTTATAGGCGGATGATGAGGATATCGTGGGTAGAAAAGGTTAGAAATGAAGAGGTATTGGAAAGAATAGGAGAACAGAGGACTCAATGGAAGACAATAAAAAATAGGCGAGATAGGTTGGTAGGACACCTTCTCAGGCATGAAGGTCTAGTCAGAGACATATTAGAGGCAGAAACAGGAGTTAGGAGGGATAGAGGTAGACCTAGAATAGATTACTGTTCGCAAATAGTTAAGGATGTGGGCTGTTCTAGTTTTAGGGAAATGCGAAGTTTAGCTCAAGATAGGAAAGAGTGGAGGTACGTGTCCAACCAGTCTTAAGACTAATGACCTTATGATGATGATGATGAAACAGTGAATTTCAGTCTTGAAAAAATTTTGTTTGAGCGAGATCGAACTTGTCACGACATGTATCGGTAGTATGATTGCTCTTTTGTTCCCCATTCAGTCGAAGCGACAAGCAATTAATGTTTCTCCTTCCGTTTTTCGTTGCAGTAAACTTGGATGCACCCACATTCTTCTCCTTGTTTCATGTTTTCTTCTTGCATTGATAGTATTATCGTATTCATCAAGAATAAAAGATATAACAGCTGATTCTTCAATCGAAAAGTTCAGTGACATTTTTCGGTCGCGAATATTACAAGATATTAAATACTTTAAGGTTCATTTTATTATTAATTATGAGCTAAATACATCCGACTTCGATTATTATTGATGGTTTAAGACTGAATCGCAAACTGAGTCAGATTGTCTAATGTGAACATGATTAGATTTTATCAGATCAAAATCGGGCCGCGAACGAACCCTGATAGTGTGGATCCAGCCTAAGTAAAATAAATTTCGATCATGGGTGCTACCTACTTATAGGTAATTTGTTAAATCTATTTTTGCAACTTTTTCTTCAATATCAAAGTAATTGGAAAGTGTATTTTGAGATGCGGAATGTTAATTTTCTAAATTTACTTTAACCTTAACCTTTATCGTATAGGAAAAACGTTTTAAAATCACGTTTTTCCTTTCAATATCAAAGTAATTGGTAAAACTCCTCAAGAAACGCTGCTGAATCAATTTTAACTTTGACCTTTCTGATTACGATAATTATTAGTTGAGTTGTCTTTTTTTACTATTACGTTTGAAAACGTTCAAAAAGTACTATTGGTCCTATAATTTTTTTTCTTAACGTGAGAGTATTTAATTGTGTAAATTCAACTGTGGGAACTTTATTTTTCACAGTGAAATACTAGAGTGATTAGCGTTAGATACTAAGATAAGTTGTTTCTATTAACTACAGCGGAATAATTAGAATCGGGTATCGAACGTCGTCCGTGATGGTATTAAATTAAACCTTACGATTAGCTTTAGGTTACATAAAGAAATAGAACTGCAAGGGACATAAAACATGAAATAGGGTTGCAAGGAAATACCTTTGTGTGGTGAATATAAATTTCACACGCTGCTGATTCTTGAAACATAAACATTTAGGTATATCCTTTACAACTTTACGTCTTATTATTATTTCGGTAAATTCCTGATAAAATGTAAGCAAAATTCTACTTTGCAAAAATATCTCAAAATATACAAAAGAGCATAAAAAAATGTTACATTGTTGTTAAGATATTTGTGCGTAATTCGCTACATATCATCTCGTAAGCTCAGGATATAAAAGTGGACTTGTATATGGTCAAATTATTTACAAAATACTATATTATATACAAGACTTAATACATATAACCGTAAACTACATATAACCCATTTATGTGCACATTTCCCAAATTATTTAATTTGAATATTGAAAACGATACGAGAGCGCTTATTCGTCATGAAAGAAAAAAATGTACTACGTTTCTAAAATTCTCTCTGAAAAACTTCCTGTCTCCTCCTTGAACCTTTTTTTATTACTGCTTGTTTTCAAGTTTCAATCTTCTTCAAGCGCCATAAAATCCCAAAGAGAAAGTTACCAGGTATAATCTTTTAAACTGTATATTTTTCAAAAAGGACCAGCCAATAGTTACGTATAGTTTTTAAATATTTTTGTTAGGAAATCTGAACAATATTATTGTCGCTGATTGTGAGTTTCTATATTTAAGGATGCCGATAACATAAGGTTGAAATATAAAACAAAAAATAGTGCAGTACGGAAAATTAGAAAAGAGATGACTTTTGTTTAGAAATTTGAAAAATATCAAGTGTGCGCTTGGAGTACGACTCTATAAGGGTGTGAAGTGTATAACTTCCGTGTTCAGTTGAACGTTTTTCCTTATCTGTATGTCTGTCTACTATTTTGTTGATGCGAGTGCTTGTGTTTATTTTCTAAAAGTAAAAAAAAAAACATTACCATTCGTTTGGGCTTCGCCATAATGCAATAAAAAATCCTCGCCTCAAATTTTTATACAAGGTTCATTTAGAGCTAGCTACGCCGCGAAACAATATGTTACATTCGGAAAATAAATCCGGGATATGGTGTTGTAAAGAGCGACTACACGAAGTTTTTGTTGGGAAATTTATATGCACCACCTTCATTTAGTTGAGTTATAGAAGAGAATACACCCATCATTAGATTGTAATCGTGACTGTTTTGCAAAGTTCCCATTGGAAAGTTACGCTTCACCTCATCTTTGCTATTCATTCGAAATACACGACACTTTGACCTACAATATCTTTCAGTCGTGCCGTTCGTTTGAAAATAATTGACTTGCGTAATGTGTGAACACAGCAATGATACAGTTCATGATCCACCTTTATACACTTCCGCGCCTACTCCAATCAAATCACGATATTTTTCAATTTCGTATACTATATATAGGTACAGTCGGACACATCCCTATCACTTTACTATATATGCCGAGGGCCGTTGTACGTTACAACACACTTTCAAATATTAAAAATTAACAGTTTTCATTTTTTTTTATTCGGACTTTGAATATTGAAATTTTCAGTTTGTTTTGCTAGATTTTAACACTATATATATAAAAAAACGTGTTATAGAACTTGATTGCGTTATTCTTTAGTGGAATGCAATTATTTTCATTTTATAATGTTGGAAAAATTCAAAACGCAATTCAAAAATAAATACAAAAATAACATTAAACTTTAAAAAATCTGATCAACGCGATACTACCGCGAATTTCCCGTACGATACCTTCATCATCTTTATGTAGCCGGTGAACATATACATACATAAGAAGTACATATTTATTTAAACATTGTTACTGATTACGTATTTAAATAATATCGCCTTGCATCCTATCAATCGGTGTTCAATCTCGTTCCAATTAACAAACAGTGGCAACCACTGACAGTGAATAGCCCTTGTAATATGAATAGGGAAGAGATCACGACGGGTCGGCCAGTCTACTGCACCTGACATGCTCTTTGTACGTATACGGTGTTCTAAAACAAATTTTTTTCTCCACACGTAAAGTTCAAATGTGAGATATTATTGTTTCATTCCAGAGAATGATCGAGTATGTCACAAAGAGATTTTCGTTATAGGGAATTCACTCTGTAGGTACTACACTGTATTTTTTAAATTATAATGCACTTTTGGCTTGGAATATGTATAGGTATTGATTTAATCATAAACGAAAACAAGTTTAACAACAAAAAAGTTTCGAGTTATTTTTATATCAAAACTCAATCCATTGGTGATTGAACTTACAAGGCAATGCTCTTAACTTTAGATCCTTAATTTAGATCAATGTTACGGTTTTGCGACAGCTTATTCTTGGAGATAAATTAACACCGAACATAAAAATACCGAAACATTTTCCTGTTTTTGTGAAGCATACCTATAAATTGTTGTAGTTGACGATTAATTGTTTAACTTATCGATATTCTATTTACATACATATTTTGGTTGTTGATTAAAAAAATATAAAGAGGATTTCAACTTGAGATGTAACACAGCAATAATATTTACAAATTTCCTTTTACGTAAATTTTAAAAAATGCAAATATTTGTTTAACTCATACTAAAATAGCGGTGCACTCAAGCACACACACACACTCGCATTGGTTTTACTAACGTAAGAATTTATTTAAAGAATCAATATTGACGTGGTTCAAGGCAAGCCATTTGGACTAAAATTGACAGTAATTTCAAGCCCATTAGATAAAAAGTACGGGTGGAACTTTGATAAGTTTATAGCTCAACTTTTCACTATCATTCTTTTCGTTTGACAGAGCAATTATTCACCAAAACAACCATCAAACGAGAAGTCAAAGGTATGGGTGAGGGAAAGGGAAAAGGTAAGTTAGATGGTAAAGTTTGTGTAGAACACCAAACAAGTGTTTTTAAGTAGAGAAGAGATGTAGAAGATGCGCAAGGGGTAAATGTGAAAATTGGAAATGGTATATCATTGTGCAGGTAAGGGTACCGTCGGTCGAAACCTTGTAGAAGGTTAAAAAATACATTTAAGTGAAACCAGAAAGATGGATCAAAACGTAAAGGTTTTCCTCATCAACACAATTACCATTTCCAATTTTCACCCCCACCCCCTGCGCCTTCGTCTCTTCGTCACCACCTAAAAGCACTCGCTTAGTATTCTACAATGTCTTCCCCATCTGACCCATCGTATTTCCTCCTTACCCGTTGGGAAGGAAATTAGGTCTTTTCTTTTTGAAAGGTTTTAATTATCGAAAATATTTTCTCATTTTACTCTGGAACGTCTTTAATCTTTTATTACTTTTGTTGTGAAATTAATTGAATAATTAATTAGGTATCGGTATCAAAACTTTTTCATAACAACAAATCCGATTTAATATTAGGAGGTACTTATTAATACTTATAACTTTTTTTTCAATTAAAAATGGATTTTAATAAGGAATTTATTTTCAGATAGAAATTATAAGTCGTAATTATTTACGAACTGTGCAGGGGTAAAAAATTGATACTGTCAAAAATTTTCTTATTCAGACTATAGAAATAAACATTTGAATTCTTTAAAAATTGCTAAAGGTTTAACATGTAGTTGACTTTAGGGGTTTTAAATATCGACGAATTTCTTCTCAAATTAATAATTTGTTAACACGTTTACGAAATATTATAGGCAAAAAAATACGTATATGCATATCCAATATAACGTATATATAAAAAAAAGTTCGCAAAATTTGTTACCGCTAAAAAAATGGCAATTGGCGTATATTCGTATACACACATTTACATTCTGGGTTAGTTGTGACTAGGTTATGGTAGGTTAGGTTGTGTTATGAAATAAATTTTATATGAATTTCCAAAAAAGCGGGACTAAGTCACCGGACATCTAAAAAATCCGATTTAAAAGTGGAGTTTTTGTGTTATCTAGAGTTGATAAAACGAAACATTTCAATTCTTCAGAGATTGTAAAATTAAATAAGTGACATGAGCAGGGTCTGTATGGAGAGGGTGGTTGAAAAAAAGGAAGACCTTGGCCCGCCGTAGCCTCTCCTGCGATCTTCGAAGCCCTCGCATATCGTTGGTGTTTCTACGTCCATCGATATTACTTTGTTTCGATTAATGTGACAGGTCATAAGAGGGGAGAGAACGTTCAGGCTTGCGTTACCTAATAAGTTTTCTTCTACATAAAAGGGGCCTACAAAGAATGATAGGAACGTTTTCCAAAGCTCTCTAACTAACAAACTCCAGAACCCTATAGAAACGGGAATTAAAATATTTCAAACGTCTCACCTACCGGTAATTACAAACTTTAGCAAAGCTCCACGGCCCCCTTCCAGCCCTCTACTTAAAAAGTCACCCTTCCAGAAAGTGTTGCCTGCTTCACAGTAAATGTAACTATGTAATATATAACGTTTTCTCTCTTCAAATATTTAAAAATATATTTTAAATCGAATTGATGGTGGTGGTATATTTCAAATCAAAAATAAAATATGATATTCTATCCTCCTATAACATCTACAGGGATGTAACATGTTTTAACACAGAACATGAAATCTAACAACTGATTTCGTGGTTTTATAGCTATAGGAAGATTGACCAACTAGTAAGTCGTATCATAGAATATTCAAGCCAATTTTTTTTTTTTTTTAATTTTTTACTCCCAAAATTCCGATTTTTGTAACAAGAAAACTGAGGTAGATTTTGTCAAAGTGATAGAGGTTAAAACATTCCAAATTAGTGATAGTTTCTTCTACGACCAATTTCCAGTCACCCTGTATACAAACGCTCCAAATTCCAAAAACTCCAAATTTGTAATTACTAAAAAATAGAGAATGGTTTTGTTATAATCAGGTTTTAATTTAATTGTTTTCGTTCTATTTTAAGAACTTCATCGGGCATAGAAATTCTTATTAATTTATTGTTTATAGAAAAAAAAAAACGATTTTAAAAATATTTGGAGCCCTCGGCATTAAAATTTTATTGTAGAACATTAATAAAACTGATCGCGCTTAACAGTAGTTAAACTGCATATAATCTAAAAGCACTTGATTTGTTTCATATTTTTCATTTTAAATAGCAAATATATGTTTTTCAATTCAAGAAATCTTTAAACTGTATACCGTGCATAGAAATCGCAACTGAATTCATCCAATATTCAGGAACTTTATTTGCTTGGCGTTAAACTATTTTACAATACAAATAAATAAAATGCATTTCTAAAGGTATTGTATGAATATCTGTATGTTTGGAAAGCAGCTTAGAATTTTCTTGAAAGAATTTTGAAATATCTGTTTGTATCAGTAGAAAAAGAACGATTTTTTTCAATATTTGTCAAAGGAAACGTAAGAGGCTAAAGATTTCCAGTTCAAGAATAAGAACTCAGTATTTATTGTACTTGAGAAATAGTGGTAGTAAAAAGCTCACAAAGCGGGCGAAGCTACTGAATTTTTTTAGAAAAGAGATTGTCTCTGTGCAAGTGCGGCTTCTCATCCCTTATATGAAAAGGTCTTCTGTTCGAAGACTAGAGCAACCGAACGGTAATCTACTCTTCTAAAGCCGAATTATGTCAGCATTAGTCTTCCAATTGGCCGAGGAAACCTTTATCAATTTATGAAAAAAAAGATAGAAAAATTAGTTTGATGTGTTCGTCGATGGTTACTGACACGTATTTTAGGACATTAACTTTAGTAAATGCTCGAAAATATACTTTTTCATCTTTGAAAATACGTACAAAGCGCCAGCCCAACACCCTGTACACAAATACGAGGGTGGATTGATAAGTTTCCGGCCTGACCAAGAAAAACAAGGTTTTTAAAAATTTTTTTTTTTTATTTCTCAACATAATCTCCAAGGCTAATACATTTCTCATAGCGGTGTTCCAGTCTATTAATGCCATCTCTATAGACTGATTCGTCAAGCTCCTCAAAATAACCATTTACAGCTTCGATTACTTCTTCATTGTCCGCAAATCTCTTACCGCCAAGCCATTTTTTGAGATTAGGGAACAGAAAATAGTCACTCGGGGCTAGGTCTGGAGAGTAAGGAGGGTGCGGCATCAATTCAAACTTTAGATCGTTTGATTTTAGCCGTCGCAACGATTGACGTGTGCGCTGGTGCGTTATCGTGATGAAACAAGATTTTTTTCTTCGCCAGATGAGGTCGTTTAATTTTCACCTCGTGGCTCAAACGTTGCAATAAGTCTGCGTAGTATTGACCAGTGATAGTATTACCCTTTGCAAGGTAATCAATGTATATAATACCTCTTGCATCCCAAAAAACAGTAGCCATAACCTTGTTCGCCGAAAAAATTGTTTTTGCCTTCTTTGGAGTTGGTTCCCCTGGTCCAATCCACTGTTTAGACTGTTCTTTGGTTTCAGGAGTGTAGTGGTGGACCCACGTTTCGTCAACGGTTACGAATCGACGCAAAAATTCGCTTGGATTACGCTTATACAATGACAAATTTGCGGTAGAAATGTTTTTTCGAATCAATTTTTGGTCGACTGTTAGCAAACGCGGCACCCATCTTGCACAGAGCTTTTCCATATGCAAATGTTGGTGCAAAATATGTTGCACACGTTCCTATGACATCTTACAGGTCTCAGCTATCTCACGCACTTTCAATCTGCGGTCTCCCAGCACTATTTGATGAATTTTTTCGATCATATCTGGAGTTGTGACCTCAACGGGGCGTCCTGAGCGAGGCCCATCAGAGGTGCTCACACGACCCTTTTTAAACTCGGAAACCCACTGCTTAACGGTTGAATATGACGGGGAGGATGTCCCCAGTGTTGAGTCCATCTCTTTTTTAATTTCCTTCGGCGTTAACCCCTTCAAATAAAAGTATTTGATGACAGCACGATTTTCCTGCTTTTCCATTTTTACGAAAACCACAGAGGCGTCTTGTTCAGCGTGCTGTCAAACCTACACTAGCAAGGAGATCGGGCTGAAACTATAGCTACAAGCTATCCAAGGATGGTACTATAGAATGTCACCTCAAGGTAGGCCTAGTGGCGTCATCTCTTGGTTAGGCCGGAAACTTATCAATCCACCCTCGTATATCATAGTCAGAGTAGCAAAAAGGAAGATTTTCAACTTCAATCGTTTGATTACGTTTGGTGCACAAAAGAGTTCATACTGGTATTAAATTTTGCATCGCTGGTTTTGTCGGTTAATTTAGACTAACTTGGAGCTTGAAAACTAACAAATCCAGCCTTAATTAGTTTCAGTATTTGTTTAAATTGTATACATTGGTGGTACAAAAGCTCATGCATGTTGTGAAGTTAAAAACAGTATTTTAATTATTACAACAGAGTTCGTTTGAAGTTCGTCCCGTTAATATTCCGTACATTTAGTATATGCCTGGCGCAGATAGTAGATAATTAATTATTAATTAAACACAGTTCACTTTTGTCTAACCAGTAATTATATATTAAAATGAATTAAGTAGCAGCATCATCTTTCAAGACCACGGTTAGTACCTTTACGCGCTTTAACCGTACGTTCGGTTAATTTTATAATTAATGTAACAATAATAGTTTTTAATTAACATAATAGCTAGAGGACTGTCACTTCTTTCAGTACATTAAACTTAATGCAAAAATACTAATTTGTAGTAAGGTTTATTACTCTGGTAACCGCATCTAAAATTCTGTAAATTTTTTTTTATATTTTTGACAGAAACAATTATTTTTCAGATTTAATCAATACCTAATATCGATTGAAATTATTAAATAGTGTATATGCGGTGTTTACTTTTCGTTGTCTCTTTTCAGTTATTTTACAATTAGTCCCATCGCTAATATTAGGATGGTGTCAAGTTGTATGAAATGTAATTACTTTTACTAATTAATGTTTTTGACATGCACAACCGTTTATTTACGTTATACAACAAGTAAATACTAACTGCAAACTGAATTAGAAATGATATTTAATTAATTTGACAGGCGGTTGTTTCTAGATAGGTACTCGTAATCTTACGTTAGTTTCGAATATGAACACTTGAGCTTCCCTACATATATTGTATAAACACTACAACAAGATAGGTGAGCCTGGCTAAGGGAAATTGTTAATAAAACTTCGTATTTCTATAATTATAATTTGCTTATCTGATTAAATTGTAAAAACTATGTCAACGTTCGTTAAAAGTAATATGTACTTTTAAAAATGCCGACATATAAATGTTACAATGTAAAAAGGCCATACGTAGCTTATTAAAATTCCAACTAGCTCCGTTTTTAACTTTGTCGAGTCTTTCAGTAGTTTCAAGATGAAAACGTATAAGGACCTTGTATTGCGTATTCCTCTTTTACCATTTCGTTTTCCTCGGTTATATTAAAGCTTAAAAACGGCGACAACATCCAAGCTTTATCTGTAATAAACTTGGAAACACCTGCAAACATTTCCAGAATAAAAATTACACAAGCTTCTCAAACATCCCCATAGAAATGTAGGTAATAGTTTCCGACAAAGAAATTGCATTTTGCGCCAAAAAAAAAATTAGATACTTTCTGGTATCTAGGTACTTATAATAAAAAATATGACGAGTGCACTTGCGCGTTAGTTAAATAGTTTTTTAGCCGATGCAACCCCCTGATAAGTACGTAATAATAATTTTCTCCTTGCAACCAACCTCCTGATAATCATTACATACAATTTATAAAATACCACAAATGGCGCGGTAAACGCCATCTGTAATACGCGTAGTTAAAACAGAAGGTAAAAGTTGGTCTGTGTTCTGTCGGAGCTGTCTGCGACGCGCTGATGAGATCCAAAAAGATCGAAATCGCGATCCGCGTCTGGCATTTTCGATAGAATACAGACCGCTTCGAATTATTTTATTCGATTACATACATTAAAAATATATATTCTATGTAAATATGACTCTATGGTATATTTGCTGTTAAATCCTTAAACTTAACTTCGATAACCAGAATGTTTTTGTTTAATCTAATTTTTAATTAGAAATCACCAATTTAAAATTTTAAATGTTAATATTCGTGCATAGAGTTATGTTGTTAATTTCTGTAGTTCAATATCGCCCGGAGGAATCATTATTTGGACGAGTTTTACTACTGAATTATTGAAAGATATCGGATATAAATTGTTTATGCATTACCTGCTGTTGTAGATGTTATCTAATCAATTTATATCACATAAAGGCGACAAAGCGTTTTGGGTGAATCATTTGTTTTTTATACGAATAAATATAGATGATTCGTTACGTATTCGTTTTTCGATATTAGGGTAATTCATAATCTGTCGCAATTTTATTTTATACTTCCCTGTGGGCACATGAAAGCGTTTTTGTAAATCCAATTTTAACAAGAGCACAAAAGAAAATAATATTATAGCAATCTTTCTTTCGAGGTTTTTCCCTTTTTTCGGGCTAATTCAGATGTGCTCCGGAGATGACTGATAGGATAAGATTGAAGCGGATTTTTTTTGTTTACTTCGCTGTCAATTGTATACACCTCAAAGAAGAGCTCGGTGTTTTCCTTTTGAATTGTTGCAAACAATTACAGTAAACGCCGGATGGCACGTGACACGTATTTAAACTACCTACCTACTGGTTTAATGTAAAAAAATGACTTATGAATTCCAAAATTATTTTCGTTGTCCACTACGACCATCTTTCCACACCCTGACTTCATCATCGTAAAAGTCTTTTCCTTAATGACCTACTTACATTAAATTTTCAACATGTAAGTCCTAATACAATTACAATACAACACTTTTCTGGCTTTAAAACTGACAGTTTTCTCTAAAATTTGAATATGATCTAAAGATGGTTAATTACAATGGCCGAAATTCAATTCCTGCTACTAAATGTTTTGTTAAATTGAATTATTGTCCGAAAAGGCAACCTTTGTGTGTTTAGGGGCGAATTTGTTTTCTCTATAACGAAAGCACTGCATTTAGGACTAAAAGTGTTTCTCCATTTCGATGTTGCACACTAAAATTTTCATCGATCCTATTTCCTAAACAACATCCACAATATGATTGGAAAATTATAAAACTTGTCAAAACCGAATTGGTTCTGTACAAACGCTCTGAATTCAATTCTGTAATTACTAAAAATTGATGAAATATTAACTAAAAACGCTTGATTTGTTGTTAAACAAACCAAGAAGAACATGTTTTTCAATTGAATTGAAACCACAATTGAATTCATCCAATATTCAGGAGCTTTATTTGCTTGGTGTTAAACTATTTTACAATACAAATAAATAAATACAATACATTCTAAAGGTATTGTATGAATGTCTGTATGTACGGAAAACAGCTTAGAGTTTTCTTGAAAGAATTTTGGATTACCTGTTTGAATCAGTCGAAAACGAAAGACTTTTTCGAAAGGAAACGTAAGAGGCTAAAGATCTCAATTCAAGAATAAGAATTCAGAATCAGTTGTACATAAATAAGAAATAGTGGTAGTTTATAAAGCACAGAAAGGAGGTGATGCGATTGAATTTTTTAAGAAAAAAGACGGTCTCTATGCAACGCGGCTTCTCATCCCTTATGTCGTACATACACGCGTTTGTCAACCATAGAGGGGTTGACGGTAGTGATTGTTAGAACAGAAGCTGTAATCCCCTTAACAGAAGTGCAGTTCTCCGGTGGTAGTAACACATATGTTTCGTGAATCATATAAGGTAGTAGAAAGTGGTTCCGCACCTCCAAGCTTAACAATATATATATATATATATATATATGTATGTATGTGTGGATATATATATATATGTGTATGCGCTTTTCTTTTCGATCGATAAATACGACCCTGTAAAACACGTTAATCTGTTGCTACTTTGTTGCCCCTTTATGTATGTAATGCACTAGCATTACTGATTTTATTACACTGACTACGAATCAGGCTTCTTCTTTTTCTGTAGATATTTTACACAACCAATTACGTAAATTAAGGAACATTTATTAAGGGTGTATGAAGTGTCTCTCCCAAATTAACCCACATATCATTCAAGTTTTACGGTTCAAGACATAAACTTGCTACCTTCTATAATAATTAATTAAATTATACATAACGTTTTTGTTACAATATTATATGTAGATGGATAGATTTTCTCTTTTCTTTTTATTACTCATTGATTTAACTAATCGTCACTATAGATAAAGGAAATGTAGTCGGTGACCAGAGTGGAAAAGAAAATGTTGGAATTGTTTGGTGTTGTAGTTGAGAAGCGAACAAAAGGAATCTTCTATTACATGCTATCATTAAAAAGCGAACTCATCTTTTGTGAAATACGACGTGATCTAGGAAAATTCGTACAAATACCGTCAGATAAGTCCAATAAATGCAATTTAAAGCTTTTGAAAGCTGTTTGCTTTGTTCAAAAGTTCGGCTAGTTTAAAACAGCTTTCAAAGAAGCAGGTGACATTTCAGATAGTTGAAAAAATATATATATTTCACACATGCGACATAAAAAGAAAAAAATGCATGTCCACAGCAAATCTGTTCTTGCATTTAAGGAAAATGAAATACATGCATCATTACTGTCACTGGCTTGAAGTTATCATTTAAAAATATGGTACAGGTCGTAGGTATAAAACCATTCCATATTTTTGTACTACATTAATTGTTATTATTGTTGTTGTGAAAGTTGCTATTACTTTTATGCTCAGTATTTTACAATTATGTATGTTCTAACTAAAGCGGGCTTCAGAAAAGAGAAATAAAGACGTGTATAAAATTAGCAAGAATTAGAATTAGAATCGACAAATATTTCTAATGATAACTTGGCGCTAATTAGTTGTAAAAGAAAAATAATTGTCGTTTCTTATTTTTAAAAAATATTGCATGTTTTATTACTTTGATATAAAGTTTGCGAAACACCTAAGGCGATTGTTATTAAAAAATTATTTTTGATAACAATTGGTATTATAGGAATTAGCCGTTAATATGTCGTGACGGAAGGGCAATGAGTTAAATTGCAGCAAATGAAGTCTTAGCCGTTCTGATGGGATGTTTTGCTGCGAATACCCAAAACATCACTCCACTACACGACTAATTCGCCCGAGGTGAACGGCAAATTCCCACAAGTTACTCGCGTGAGATAAACAAAATTTTGTCCCTTTCCGGGGGGTTTTTCTGCTGCAAATTATTTTTTTGCGAATAAGTCGGGAAATTTTATCGCGGAAAATTCCTTATTCCCGAGGTAAACGGCAAATTCTCATGAGTAATGCTAATGAGACTCGGAAGATGGAATTTTCCGACTTATTCGCACAAGAAGTCATTTTTTGGGGATTCACATCAAAACACGAAGTAGTTCTAGACTTGGGAGATTTTCCTAACTATTCCCGAAAAAGGTGACTTTTTGAGGAATCGCAGCAAAACACCCCCCGAAAGGGCTATGACTTCATGTTATATCAAGCTAATTGTTTCTTTCTTATTAATAATCGCCCTAGGTGTTTCGCTAATTTTAAATCACGTTAGCATAAAAATGAGGAACGACAAAGTTTTTCCTATTACAATTAGTTAGCGACTATTTAGCCTGAAATTATCATTCGAAAGATTTTTCGATTCGAAAAAGTTGTCTTCCTAACTATAACACGTTGGAATCAATAAATAAGTGTTTTTTATAGTCATTTCGAAGTGAATTAAAAACGAATTTGTGTCCAAAATGTAAACAACATCCGAAATTACGATTAGTAAAACACATTTCGTTTCTCCATTGATTGAAGTAGATCTTTGCGGTAACCGACAGGCGGTAGGCAATACAGAAAACGAAAAGAAGATTATAAGATTAAAGGGAATTAATATTACATCGATATTTCAATTCACGTCATGAACTCTGCGGGTTTCTATTTTTATAGCACATAGTACATATGATTCTTTAAATAAAAACCATTCTTTAAATCTAAACGATTTAAAGTTGCTTAGTCCGTCGTCAAATAAAGTCAAATGGGTAGACTTCTTAAATGTTAAAAATAACGAAAANTTAGTGTTAATAATTGTCTGTATTTTTACAATTATTTTTATTCAAGAACTTTTCCGTTTAGTTAGATCTAGTGTTATTATTTGCTTTGAGTACATTTTAAATTTCTTTGTTCCTTTGTTAAATTCAGCTTTATAACATTTCTTTAAATATTTCATCAAACATTTGGTCCTTCGAGCCGGATTTACTAATACATATCAGATCTACAGAAATACAAACACTTAAATCAAGTTATACAGTTACGCCGATAGTTAGTATCGCGAAAAAGCAAAAATCATTATAAAAAATATTCGGAACTTTCAGGATTAAAATTTTGTTGTGGACCATTAATAAAACTGATTGGGTTCAACACTTGATGAACTACACATAATCTAAAAACACTTGATTTGTTTCATATGTTTGCTTTTAAACAAACTAAATATATGTTTTTCAATTCAAGAAATCTTTAAACTTTATACCGTGCATAGAAACCACAATTGAATTCATCCAATATTCACGAGCGTTATTTGCTTGGTGTTAAACTATTTTACAATACAAATAAATAAAATGCATTTCTAAAGGTATTGTATGAATATGTGTATATTCGGAAAGCAGCTCAGAGCTTTCTTGAAAGAATTTTGAATTACCTGTTTGCATCAGTAGAAAAGGAGTGACTTTTTTCAATGGTTGTCACAGGAAACGTAAAACGTGCTAAGGATTTGCAGTGCAAGAATAAGAACTCAGTATTTATTGTACATAAATAAGAAATAGTACTAGTTTATAAAGGATACAAAGCGGATCAAGCGACTGAATTTTTTAAGAAAAGAGATTGTCTTTGTGTGAGTGTGGCTTCTCATTCCTTACATCAGGAAGTCTTATGTCTTATAACTCATACAGTTTTCTCTAAAAATTGAAACGATTGCATTAGGACCTTTTGGGCCCGCATCATGAAGAAGATCTCATGGTTTCATTTTTACAACTATATATACTTGCTGCTACCCTTATGTTGTAAGTTTGGTCTTTTTGTTCTTCTTTTTTCTCTTCAGTTTACCGATGTGGGTAGAAAGATTTTGCGGATGTTCTAACGACAGTATAGCTTCGAATATTTCTGGTGTAGGAAGACAAACGAAGGACCCTTCTCAAGTTGTATTTTCCGTTTTCTCATCACGTTTTCTGTAAAAGCCTCTTCAGACACCTTGAGTTCTACATTCATTTTTTTTCTGAGATGATACGCCTTTACTGCAGTTCATTGTGATCGTATCAGGCGTTTTGATCTCCCGACAAAATGTCCCCGGACAAAATATCCCTGGACAAAATATCCCCGTGACAAAATATCCCTAGACAAAATATCCCCGTGACAAAATATCTCCAGACTAAATATCACTGAACAAAAGCCCCGGTAATAAATTATCGGACCGATAGGTACTCCAATAAATAATATAAAATTCATATACTTCATTTCATATATTTATTTGTATTTATTTAATAATAATAACGTTTGATTGTCAGTAATATATAAGTCAT
>NW_020438865.1:710224-719174 GCF_000699045.2 Agrilus planipennis | reverse complement strand
TCCCTCACAGGTTAGAGACGTCAAATTAATATCATTTATATGAGGGTCATGACATGAGATGTAATCTCTTAACTTAATCCAACAAAATGCCACGTACTAAGGAGCTTTTATGCTGCAAGTGAAGAAGAAAGCTTCTAATTATTCTTATCGAAAGCTGATGCTCACTATTTATTTCCCTTTTGGATCGATATTTGAAAGAGCATTCGCCGTTCGTTAAAATTTTGAATCGATTGGGTGGTTGGGAACAAAAACGACATTTTGTCTAAATATAATGCAAATTCTCTTAACCCGTAAATTAAATTTAGCGTTCAATTTTAGCACGTAGCCAAAACAGCTTTTAGCAAGCTAATTGTGTTATAAAGGGTTGGATATATATATATATATGTATGTATGTGTGGATATATATATATATGTGTATGCGCTTTTCTTTTCGATCGATAAATACGACCCTGTAAAACACGTTAATCTGTTGCTACTTTGTTGCCCCTTTATGTATGTAATGCACTAGCATTACTGATTTTATTACACTGACTACGAATCAGGCTTCTTCTTTTTCTGTAGATATTTTACACAACCAATTACGTAAATTAAGGAACATTTATTAAGGGTGTATGAAGTGTCTCTCCCAAATTAACCCACATATCATTCAAGTTTTACGGTTCAAGACATAAACTTGCTACCTTCTATAATAATTAATTAAATTATACATAACGTTTTTGTTACAATATTATATGTAGATGGATAGATTTTCTCTTTTCTTTTTATTACTCATTGATTTAACTAATCGTCACTATAGATAAAGGAAATGTAGTCGGTGACCAGAGTGGAAAAGAAAATGTTGGAATTGTTTGGTGTTGTAGTTGAGAAGCGAACAAAAGGAATCTTCTATTACATGCTATCATTAAAAAGCGAACTCATCTTTTGTGAAATACGACGTGATCTAGGAAAATTCGTACAAATACCGTCAGATAAGTCCAATAAATGCAATTTAAAGCTTTTGAAAGCTGTTTGCTTTGTTCAAAAGTTCGGCTAGTTTAAAACAGCTTTCAAAGAAGCAGGTGACATTTCAGATAGTTGAAAAAATATATATATTTCACACATGCGACATAAAAAGAAAAAAATGCATGTCCACAGCAAATCTGTTCTTGCATTTAAGGAAAATGAAATACATGCATCATTACTGTCACTGGCTTGAAGTTATCATTTAAAAATATGGTACAGGTCGTAGGTATAAAACCATTCCATATTTTTGTACTACATTAATTGTTATTATTGTTGTTGTGAAAGTTGCTATTACTTTTATGCTCAGTATTTTACAATTATGTATGTTCTAACTAAAGCGGGCTTCAGAAAAGAGAAATAAAGACGTGTATAAAATTAGCAAGAATTAGAATTAGAATCGACAAATATTTCTAATGATAACTTGGCGCTAATTAGTTGTAAAAGAAAAATAATTGTCGTTTCTTATTTTTAAAAAATATTGCATGTTTTATTACTTTGATATAAAGTTTGCGAAACACCTAAGGCGATTGTTATTAAAAAATTATTTTTGATAACAATTGGTATTATAGGAATTAGCCGTTAATATGTCGTGACGGAAGGGCAATGAGTTAAATTGCAGCAAATGAAGTCTTAGCCGTTCTGATGGGATGTTTTGCTGCGAATACCCAAAACATCACTCCACTACACGACTAATTCGCCCGAGGTGAACGGCAAATTCCCACAAGTTACTCGCGTGAGATAAACAAAATTTTGTCCCTTTCCGGGGGGTTTTTCTGCTGCAAATTATTTTTTTGCGAATAAGTCGGGAAATTTTATCGCGGAAAATTCCTTATTCCCGAGGTAAACGGCAAATTCTCATGAGTAATGCTAATGAGACTCGGAAGATGGAATTTTCCGACTTATTCGCACAAGAAGTCATTTTTTGGGGATTCACATCAAAACACGAAGTAGTTCTAGACTTGGGAGATTTTCCTAACTATTCCCGAAAAAGGTGACTTTTTGAGGAATCGCAGCAAAACACCCCCCGAAAGGGCTATGACTTCATGTTATATCAAGCTAATTGTTTCTTTCTTATTAATAATCGCCCTAGGTGTTTCGCTAATTTTAAATCACGTTAGCATAAAAATGAGGAACGACAAAGTTTTTCCTATTACAATTAGTTAGCGACTATTTAGCCTGAAATTATCATTCGAAAGATTTTTCGATTCGAAAAAGTTGTCTTCCTAACTATAACACGTTGGAATCAATAAATAAGTGTTTTTTATAGTCATTTCGAAGTGAATTAAAAACGAATTTGTGTCCAAAATGTAAACAACATCCGAAATTACGATTAGTAAAACACATTTCGTTTCTCCATTGATTGAAGTAGATCTTTGCGGTAACCGACAGGCGGTAGGCAATACAGAAAACGAAAAGAAGATTATAAGATTAAAGGGAATTAATATTACATCGATATTTCAATTCACGTCATGAACTCTGCGGGTTTCTATTTTTATAGCACATAGTACATATGATTCTTTAAATAAAAACCATTCTTTAAATCTAAACGATTTAAAGTTGCTTAGTCCGTCGTCAAATAAAGTCAAATGGGTAGACTTCTTAAATGTTAAAAATAACGAAAACATTTACAAATTACATACGACTAGATGTACGAACACGTCAAAAGATTGGCAATTTTTAAATAAAAGTTCAAAAGTAATTTCATAATTTTGTTTGGTCAGCGGATATAACTCCACAAAATGACATTACAATTCTACAGTTCGAAAGTTCAAAATTGGTATAGTCCACAATAAAACTATCGCATTTACTTTCTTCTTTCAACTTACTAACTAGACTAGATCGGTGATTGACAGAACGCCTCTTCTACACAGGCATACGTTAGGAATTGTAGGAGACACTAATAAAGACTTTAAAGAAAGTTCAACATTCTCAGAAATTTAAGAAAGCAAAGACGTTTGTTTAAAGATATAATTCCAATCAGGTAGTTTATAAAGCCAATTCCGATCTTTTGCTTATCTAAGCAATCTCCAACCGCTGCACGGCTTAGTATTATTCGTATCTTTTCACTTTGTCTGTACTAGTCATGAAGATACGTCCATTCGTACAGATAATTTGTTGCGGACTTTGCCAATTTTGATCGACCCAACTATACTTAGGTTTTACGCTAGAACCGTATTAGATACATAGAACATTAGTACATAATGATAATAACAGTCACCTCCGTATAAAAGTTGTGATGCGATTTTAAACAGTATTGGACAACACATTTTCTTTCGATTAACTGTTAAATAATGTATTTTTTCCCTTACTACATCTTCTTTGACTGGAGTGAACAATTACTCAAACTCCCCTCTGTAATCTGTTAGTTAAATATTTATGAAAATGTTTACGGCGACAGATTAGATTGTTTGAATAAGAACGATGTAGGCAAACTTTCCTAGTTTAATCGAAATATTTAACTATAGAGAACGGAAAGCAATTGCGGAAATAATCAAATATTTGCAGTAATTTCAAATACCTAAACTGTAGATGCAATATTCTATGTATATACAACAAATTCTTTATATATTGAATGCATAATTTTCATAAAAGAGTGAGCTTTTTGAGAAAGTCCACGGCAAAGCACATTGTAGTAGTAAATTATACTGTAAAAGAAATTTCATTCTAGAAGTATTATCAGAAATAAAGGATATTCCGTAACTCGTATGGGAAATCCAAAAGTCCTCCAAAAAATTGAATTTTATTTTAAGTAGTTAAAAGCCGCTAACTGTTTCGTCGCCCGCGTGCAATACCGATTATGCCGCCCTACGACTACTTAGTCTTATCAAAAAAAGAGTAATTAATGTTTTCTAATTATTTTAACATTAACATTTATTTTAAATAATCAAGTACTTATTATTTTTGTTTACTGATGTGTAAAACTATCTACTTAAATATTTATCTACAAAAATTTAACTCTTCTTGCCTTTACATTTGCGAAATCTTCTGTCAATTCTTGTATCCAAACTGTCTAAAATTTCATGTTCAATTGAAAATATAGCTAAATAACTTAGTCTATGCTGGAGCTTTGTTGATGTTAAATAGTTTTTGATAATTTTTAATTTTGAAAAGGATCTTTCACCAGATGCAACTGAAACCGGCAGTGTAAGTAATATTCTTAGCGCTATTGCTCTGTTCGGAAATGTCATTGGTAAAAAGATATTGTAATAGGATTTGTGGATCACTAGACTGGTTTTCTGCAAAATGCAACTTTAATGCAATGATTTCATTAAATAAACCAATATCGTCAATGCCTGATTCACTAGTTGAATCAGCTTTAAGTTTCAGATTTAAATCTTTACAATGTTGTCATCATTGGAAATATTAAATAAGCTATTGCTAAAAAAGCCAAATACGCCGGTAAATGTTTTTAACTCGTCGAAACTATCCTTTAAAGAAATTATTGACTGATCTAAGATTCTAAAATAAAACTCTACTCTATATTTGATTTTTGGGTCTACTAAAACTTCATCACTGTGTTCATAGTGAAGTTGTGTCGATTTTTTTTCTTGGACGAATTGTATTTATTACTGGAAAATCTGTTTCTACGATGAGTTCGTGAGCCACTTTGGAAGCTGGAACCAAACCCACCTCAAAAAAACTATTAACAAAATAATTGCAATTTAATGTGCCATCGTTACTATTATTCTACCATTGCACTGTTCGAATGCGTACAAGTACCTAGGTACCTTACCTACCAATTGAAAAGGAAGTTCAATAGGGATTCCTCCAACTTCGCCAGTCCTGGTTTTCATAGAATGACAGATGTTTGTTATGTTACTTAGTTTTAACGGATGCCAATAAATGACTGTATTAACGTCATACGGTCGGATTTTTTTCCAAGCTATGAAATATTTTCTTAGTTGGGTGGGTATTATGACAATGATTTAAATTAGGCACGTAATGAGTCCCGCTTACGGCGGCCCTGAGGAGTCTCATGAATTTGATTTAAAAGTGATAGTTTATGGTGTGGTGCATTAAAGTAAGCGAAATTTCAAATAGAACATAGTTTTTCTTTTAGAGATATGACGAGTTAAACTCGTTATTTGATTTATCCACTCCAAGGTGAATCCGATATGCTCGGTGACCTCTTGGCAGAGATACCGAATTACTCGTCATTTGCGGGATCATTTTCTGTATACCTAGCTTCGAAAAGTTCCCCTCCTGTCCTTTATTTACAGAATATCCTTTACAAATAAACTGCAGTTTAGCAGAAATGAAGCTGTATTTTTCCCGTTTGCGAATTAATGTCTAATTCGATAGATATTGCGAAAGATTTTAGAGCCAATGAGATTTATGAAATTATCTTCCATTAGACGAAAAATTGAAAGGACTGCAAGCTTTTCGAACTGTCGACTTTGCTATAAGTCTGCAGAAGTGCTTACGCTCATCTGGATTAAATTGATGTATAAAAGCAAGTTGGTTATTGACTAAACTGGAAGCTCTGTTTGTGAACTGTGCCATGGCGTAGCACCCCTTTTTACCTTTTTGTTCGAAATTCATAAAAATACGTTTGTTTTAATGCCGAAAAAATAAATTTTAACGTTTGTTACTTTACTGATTGTAAAACTGTAAGTATGTCGTTATTTTAACTTCTTAAGTCTTTAATTAGGTTCACGGTAGGTGTGAATTTTGTTGAAAATAGAATTTTCCATAAAGATCAATTTGGCACGGTAAATTGCGGATGCTACAGGCTAATTGAGTTTTAAAACAGGCTCTCAGCTATAATACTGCAAGTCTGGAATGTCCTGTTTGCTCGAGCTTTTAGATGAAAAACACGTCTGTACCCAACTGGAAAATGTGTTTTGTTTTATTGCTGTTTTATCTCTAAAGATGATATTGAAGATATTGGAATATATATTAAAAAGTACAAAATTCACTGAAATTTACACCACACTTATAACGTCGCGAGATAAGTCTTAACTGTACCTACCCCAGTAGCACACGACATTGGCCCAATATTTATTCTATATTGGTACAATATTGTATATGGGCCCAATATTGGCAATTTATAGCCAATATTGGTAATATATAGGACATATACTGTTTTCCTATATTTTAATACAATGTTTATCCGATATTTATCCAATATTAATAAAAGATATTTGACAATAACTTTTATTTATATTGATTTGTAATATTTATCCAATATTGGCAATATATACAAGGGATGTACCTTTTCCTTTATTTATATAGAATATTTATCCAATACTGACCCAACATTGACAAAACATCTTTGACAAAATTGAGTCCATATAAAGACACTTTGCCCGGCGCTTGGGTACCAAAATTCTTGGAAGATTGATGGTTAACTTTTAGGTCGCCTAGAAATTGCAACCTAACGTAAACTAACCGTTAGCTAATATTGGTAATATATAGGAGATGTACCTTCTTCCTATATTTTAATACAATGTTTATCCGATATTGATCCAATATTAATAGAAGATATTTGGCAATAACTTTTATTTATATTGATATGCAATATTTATCCAATATTGGTAATATATATAAGGGATGTACTTTTTCTTTTATTTATATAGAATATTGATCCAATATTGATCCAACATAGATAAACCATGTTTGGCAAAATTGAAAGTCCATATGAAGACACTTTGCCCGTCGCTTGGGTACCAAAATTCTTGGAAGATTGATGGTTAACTTTTGAATCGCCTAGAAATTGCAACCTAACTAACCGTTAGCCAATATTGGTAATATATAGGAGATGTGCTATCTTCCTATATTTTAATACCATGTTTATCCGATATTGATCCAATATTAATAAAAGATATTTGGCAATAACTTTTATTTATATTGATATGTAATATTTACCCAATATTGATAATATATATATAAGGGATGTACTTTTTCCTTATTTATATAGAATATTTATCCAATATTGATCCAACATAGATAAAACATGTTTGGCAAAATTGAAAGTCCATAAAGACACATGGCCCGGTGCATGGGTACCAAAATTCATTGAAGGCCGATTGTTAACATTTAGGTCGCCTAGAAATTGTGTTACGGTCGGAAATGCTACCGGGTTTTTCATCCTCTGAAAGTATTTGTTGCAATCGCCCATTAGTGCAAATAAAGTGTGTAAATGTAGAGGCAAGTAAAGAAGTGGTAAGTAAATGTATATTTTAATTGTTTAATTAATTATTATGTACTGTGTGATTCTCACATGTAGTAATAAATGTTAACTGGATTATATAATAAGTCAGGGAAAAGATAGTGTTTGGCATATATATGTATTCGTAATGCGTATAGTTTTGTGTTAGAACTTACAAGAATATTTCGTTCACATTAACAACGTTTTTCAGACACTTTTGGAGTCTATTTTGTTGAATTTAATTGCCCTTCAGGTACTTTTGCCGGACCCCTTGGGTCAAAATATCTGTGCTGGTTACTAGCTTGATACAGCCTGCTCTCCATCTCACCCTTCAGGAGGCCTGTTTGTGTATTAAAGATAGTTTTTAAGTTGTAGTTACATCGAATCTTAAATGGACGTGTAACGTACAGAGTCGTCTGTACAGATCTTATCTAATCTTATGGTGAGTGCATTTAAATTTATATTTCCAAAATTAATGTGATTTTATAAACACCTAATCGTATTGGACATAATTGGTTAAGTATGTTTTGCCGATGTTTGATTGTATAGCTCCGCCGTGGCGTCATCGCAGTTTATATTTTCATCATTTTTTATATTTTTTTTATTTTATGTGATCTTAGAATAAATATTAAGCTATAGGTATCATTAAATTGTAGGCTTGGTTGTAGGTAGGTATATTTTAGATAGCTCGTAATGTAATATGTGTAGGTACTTACAATAATTATTATTGCTGTTTCCGAAGATAATGACAATTTTTTTCTGCATTTTTAGAAGCTGTCCGAAAGCGGTTTCAAAATCCTACCGACAATGATATTAAAAAATCAATTTCGGCGTATTTAGCAGGTGCTCGGGACAAGGAAGGCGGGCGGAAGAGTAGATGACATTATTTCACATAATATTAGTTTTTTTTTATTTACAAAACATTTGTTTAGAATGTATTTTTTTTTGTTTGTTCGTAAATTTAATTTAATTTTCCATAATATAATAAAAAAAACATATACCGAACAATTTTTTATTTCAGTGTTCTATTATATTATTATTTCTTAAAATTGGATCAATATTCAATTTTAATATTGGGTTGATATTAAAAATCTACATTGGGCCAATAAAAAAAAATCTGACGTTTCCATCATTGAACCAATATGTAAATATAATATTTTACCAATATTTTTGTGGTACTGGGGTAGATATTGTGCCTACATATGCATGATATATTGTGACTATATATAAAACATATATTGGACCAATCTGGAAAACAAATATTGGCTGTATATTTCAAATAAATATTGCACATTTATTATTTCCTAACATTGGAACAATATTTAATTTCAATATTGGGTTAATATTAAAAACCTACATTGGGCCAATAAAAAAAAATCTGACGTTTCCATCATTGAACCAATATGTAAATATAATATTTTACCAATATTGTTGTGCTACTGGGGTAATAACAGCCGGGTAACACGGGCTAAGCAAGCAAATTTGTCGTAAGTGTAGTTGCACTAAAGGAGTACCTAATTTGATTAGAATTTTCCTCGAGAAAGGGATTAAATAAATGTGTTGTTTGTTACAACTATTATTAGGTGAAAAACATCTATAGGAAACTGAAAATTCATTTGAATATATACGTACTTTAAAGGTATCTGAATATTGTATCGGGTTGTTCGGAAAGTCATTTCGTTTTTTCCCGACAGAGGATTTAATTGTATTCTTTTGCACCCAACTTCACATTTAAGCCGTATAATTTTTATATGCTTTGAGAGCTCATATAGCAAGGCTTGTGTGTGAAAAATTCCA